>NC_133332.1:300165152-300268501 GCF_042186555.1 Aquarana catesbeiana | reverse complement strand
AAAATCGCACCCCCCGGCCCTTTTAGCCAAAAAAGGGATCCAAAATGACCAAAATCGCACCCCCGGCCCTTTTAGCCAAAAACGGATCAAAAATTACCAAAATCGCACCCCCGGCCCTTTTAGCCCAAAACGGGTCAAAAATTACCAAAATCGCACCCCCGGCCCTTTTAGCCCAAACGGGTCAAAAATGACCAAAATCGCACCCCCAGGCTTTTAACCAAAAAGGGGTCAAAAATGACCAAAATCGAACCCCCGTCCCTTTTAGCCCAAAATGGGTAAAAAAATGACCAAAATCGCACCCCCGGCCCTTTTAGCCCAAAACGGGTCAAAAATGACCAAAATCGCACCCTCGGCCCTTTAAGCCCAAAACGGGTCAAAAATGACCAAAATCGCACCCCCGGCCCTTTTAGCCCAAAACGGGTCAAAAATGACCAAAATCGCACCCCCTGTCCTTTTAGCCCAAAACAGGTAAAAAATGACCAAAATCGCACCCTCGGCCCTTTCAGCCCAAAACGGGTCAAAAATGACCAAAATCGCACCCCCGGCCCTTTTAGCCCAAAACGGGTCAAAAATGGCCAAAATCGCACCCCCTGTTCTTTTAGCCAAAACGGGTCAAAATTAACCAAAATCGCACCCCCGGCCCTTTTAGCCCAAAACGGGTCAAAAACGGCCAAAATCGCACCCCCGGCCCTTTTAGCCCAAAACAGGTCAGAAATGACCAAAATCGCACCCTCGGCCCTTTCAGCCCAAAACGGTTCAAAAATGGCCAAAATTGCACCCCTGGCCCTTTTAGCCCAAAACGGGTCAAAAATGACCAAAATCGCACCCCCGGCCCTTTTAGATCAAAACGGGTCAAAAATGGCCAAAATCGCACCCCCTGCCCTTTTAGCCCAAAACGGGTCAAAAATGGCCAAAATCGCACCCCCAGCCCTTTTAGCCCAAAACGGGTCAAAATTGACCAAAATCGCACCCCCGGCCCTTTAGCCCAAAACGGGTAAAAAATGGCCAAAATCTCACCCCCGGCCCTTTTAGCCCAAAACAGGTCAAAAATGACCAAAATCGCACCCCCCGGCCCTTTTAGCCAAAAAAGGGGTCCAAAATGACCAAAATCGCACCCCCGGCCCTTTTAGCCAAAAACGGGTCAAAAATGACCCAAATCGCACCCCCGGCCCTTTTAGCCCAAAATGGGTCAAAAATGACCAAAATCGCACCCCCGGCCCTTTTAGCCAAAAACGGGTCAAAAATGACCAAAATCGCGCCCCCGGCCCTTTTAGCCAAAAAAGGGGTCCAAAATGACCAAAATCGCACCCCCGGCCCTTTTAGCCAAAAACGGGTCAAAAATGACCAAAATCGCACCCCCGGCCCTTTTAGCCAAAAACGGGTCAAAAATGACCAAAATCGCACCCCCCGGCCCTTTTAGCCCAAAATGGGTCAAAAATGACCAAAATCGCACCCCCGGCCCTTTTAGCCCAAAATGGGTCAAAAATGACCAAAATCGCACCCCCGGCCCTTTTAGCCCAAAACGGGTCAAAAATGGCCAAAATCGCACCTCCGGGCTTTTAACCAAAAAAGGGGTCAAAAATGACCAAACCGCCCCCCCGGCCCTTTCAGCCCAAAACGGGTCAAAAATGACCAAAATCGCACCCCCGGCCCTTTTAGCCCAAAACGGGTCAAAAATGGCCAAAATCGCACCCAGGCCCTTTTAGCCCAAAACGGGTCAAAAGTGACCAAAATTGCACCCCCGGCCCTTTCAGCCCAAAACAGGTCAAAAGTGACCAAAATCGCACCCCCGACCCTTTCAGCCCAAAACAGGTAAAAAATGGCCAAAATCGCACCCCCTGCCTTTTAGCCCAAAAGGGGTCAAAAATGGCCAAAATCGCACCCCCGGACCTTTTAGCCCAAAACGGGACAAAAATGGCCAAAATCGCACCCCCAGTCCTTTTAGCCCAAAACGGGTCAAAAATGGCCAAAATCGCATCCCCGGGCCCTTTTAGCCCAAAACGGGTCAAAAATGACCAACATCGCACCCCCGCCCTTTTAGCCCAAAACGGGTCAAAAATGGCCAAAATCGCACCCCCGGACCTTTTAGCCCAAAACGGGACAAAAATGGCCAAAATCGCACCTCCAGCCCTTTTAGCCCAAAACGGGTCAAAAATGACCAAAATCGCACCCCCGGCCCTTTTAGCCCAAAATGGGTCAAAAATGGCCAAAATCGCACCCCCGGCCCTTTTAGCCCAAAACGGGTCAAAAATGGCCAAAATCGCACCCCTGTACTTTTAGCTCAAAACGGGTCAAAAATGACCAAAATCGCACCCCGGCCCTTTTAGCCAAAAACGGGTCAAAAATGACCAAAATCGCACCCCCGGCCCTTTTAGCCAAAAACGGGTCAAAAATGACCAAAATCGCACCCCCGGCCCTTTTAGCCCAAAATGGGTCAAAAATGACCAAAATCGCACCCCCGGCCCTTTTAGCCAAAAAAGGGGTCAAAAATGACCAAAATCGCACCCCCGGCCCTTTTAGCCCAAAACGGGTCAAAAATGACCAAAATCGCACCCCCGGCCCTTTTAGCCCAAAATGGGTCAAAAATGACCAAAATCGCACCCCCGGCCCTTTTAGCCAAAAACGGGTCAAAAATGACCAAAATCGCACCCCCGGCCCTTTTAGCCCAAAATGGGTCAAAAATGACCAAAATCGCACCCCCGGCCCTTTTAGCCAAAAAAGGGGTCAAAAATGACCAAAATCGCACCCCCGGCCCTTTTAGCCCAAAACGGGTCAAAAATGACCAAAATCGCACTCCCTGCCCTTTTAGCCAAAAAAGTGGTCCAAAATGAACAAAATCTCACCCCCTGTCCTTTTAGCCCAAAACGGGTCAAAAATGGCCAAAATCACACCCCCGGCCCTTTTAGCCCAAAATGGGTCAAAAATGACCAAAATTGCACCCCCGGCCCTTATAGCTCAAAATGGGTCAAAAATTACCAAAATCGCACCCCCGGCCCTTTTAGCCCAAAATGGGTCAAAAATGACCAAAATCGCACCCCCGGCCGTTTTAGCCCAAAACGGGTCAAAAATGACCAAAATCGCACCCCCGCGCTTTTAATAAAAAAGGGGTTAAAAATGACTAAAATCGCACCCCTTTCCCTTTTAGCCCAAAATGGGTCAAAAATGACCAAAATCGCACCCCCGGCCCCTTTTAGCCCAAAACGGGTCAAAAATGACCAAAATCGCACCCCCCGGCCCTTTCAGCCCAAAACGGGTCAAAAATGGCCAAAATCGCACCCCCGGCCCTTTTAGCCCAAAACGGGTCAAAAATGGCCAAAATCACACTCCCGGCCCTTTTAGCCCAAAACGGGTCAAAAATGGCCAAAATCGTACCCCCGGCCCTTTTAGCCCAAAACGGGTCAAAAATGGCCAAAATCGCACCCCCGGCCCTTTTAGCCAAAAAAGGGGTCCAAAATGATCAAAATCGCACCCCGGGCCCTTTTAGCCAAAAATGGGTCAAAAATGACCAAAATCGCACCCCCGGCCCTTTTAGCCCAAAACGGGTCAAAATTGACCAAAATCGCACCCCCGGCCGTTTTAGCCCAAAACGGGTCAAAAATGACCAAAATCGCACCCCCGCGCTTTTAATAAAAAAGGGGTTAAAAATGACTAAAATCGCACCCCTTTCCCTTTTAGCCCAAAATGGGTCAAAAATGACCAAAATCGCACCCCCGGCCCTTTTAGCCCAAAACGGGTCAAAAATGACCAAAATCGCACCCCCGGCCCTTTTAGCCCAAAACGGGTCAAAAATGGCCAAAATCGCACCCCCGGCCCTTTTAGCCCAAAACGGGTCAAAAATGGCCAAAATCACACCCCCGGCCCTTTTAGCCCAAAATGGGTCAAAAATGGCCAAAATCGCACCCCCGGCCTTTTTAGCCCAAAACGGGTCAAAAATGGCAAAAATCGCACCCCCGGACCCTTTAGGCCAAAACGGGTCAAAAATGGCCAAAATCGCATCCCCGGCCCTTTTAGCCCAAAACGGGTCAAAAATGACCAAAATCACACCTCCGGCCCTTTTAGCCCAAAACGGTTCAAAAATGACCAAAATCGCACCCCCGGCCCTTTTAGCCAAAAACGGGTCAAAAATGACCAAAATCGCACCCCCCGGCCCTTTTAGCCCAAAATGGGTCAAAAATGACCAAAATCGCACCCCCGGCCCTTTTAGCCCAAAACGGGTCAAAAATGGCCAAAATCGCACCCCCCGGCCCTTTCAGTCCAAAACGGGTCAAAAATGGCCAAAATCACACCCCCGGCCCTTTTAGCCCAAAACGGGTCAAAAATGGCCAAAATCGCACCCCCGGCACTTTTAGCCAAAAACGGGTCAAACATGACCAAAATCGCACCCCCGGCCCTTTTAGCCCAAAACGGGTCAAAAATGGCCAAAATCGCACCCCCGGCCCTTTTAGCCCAAAATGGGTCAAAAGTGACCAAAATCGCACCCCCGGCCCTTTCAGCCCAAAACAGGTCAAAAATGGCCAAAATCGCACCCCCGGCCCTTTTTAGCCCAAAACGGATCAAAAATGGCCAAAATCGCACTCCCGGCCCTTTTAGCCCAAAACGGGTCAAAAATGGCCAAAATCACACCCCCGGCCCTTTTAGCTCAAAATGGGTCAAAAATGACCAAAATCGCACCCCCGGCCCTTTTAGCCAAAAAAGGGGTCCAAAATGACCAAAATCGCACCCCGGGCCCTTTTAGCCAAAAATGGGTCAAAAATGACCAAAATCGCACCCCCGGCCCTTTTAGCCAAAAACGGGTCAAAAATGACCAAAATCGCACCCCCGGCCGTTTTAGCCCAAAACGGGTAAAAATTGACCAAAATCGCACCCCCGGCCCTTTTAGCCCAAAACGAGTAAAAAATGGCCAAAATCGCATCCCCGGCCCTTTTAGCCCAAAACGGGTCAAAAATGGCCAAAATCGCACCCCCGACCCTTTTAGCCCAAAACGGGTCAAAAATGGCCAAAATCGCACCCCCGGCCCTTTTAGCCCAAAACGGGTCAAAAATGGCCAAAATCACACCCCCGGCCCTTTTAGCCCAAAACGGGTCAAAAATGGCCAAAATCGCACCCCCTTCCCTTTTAGCCCAAAATGGGTCAAAAATGGCAAAAATCGCACCCCCGGCCCTTTTAGCCAAAAAAGGGGTCCAAAATGACCAAAATCGCACCCGGGCCCTTTTTTGCCAAAAATGGGTCAAAAATGACCAAAATCGCACCCCCGGCCTTTTTAGCCAAAAACGGGTCAAAAATGACCAAAATCGCACTTCCGGCCCTTTTAGCCCAAAACGGGTCCAAAATGACCAAAATCGCACCCCCGGCCCTTTTAGCCAAAAAAGGGGTCCAAAAATGGCCAAAATCGCACCCCCGGAACTTTTAGCCAAAAACGGGTCAAAAATGACCAAAATCGCACCCCCGGCCCTTTTAGCCAAAAACGGGTCAAAAATGGCCAAAATCGCACCCCCGGCCCTTTTAGCCCAAAACGGGTCAAAAATGGCCAAAATCGCACCCCCGGCCCTTTTAGCCCAAAACGGGTCAAAAATGGCCAAAATCACACCCCCGGCCCTTTTAGCCCAAAACGGGTCAAAAATGGCCAAAATCGCACCCCCGGCCCTTTTACCAAAAACGGGTCAAAAATGGCCAAAATCGCACCCCCGGCCCTTTTAGCCAAAAAAGGGGTCCAAAATGACCAAAATCGCACCCCGGGCCCTTTTTTGCCAAAAATGGGTCAAAAATGACCAAAATCGCACCCCGGCCCTTTTAGCCAAAAACTTGTCAAAAATGACCAAAATCGCACCCCCGGCCCTTTTAGCCAAAAACGGGTCAAAAATGGCCAAAATCGCACCCCCGGCCCTTTTAGCCCAAAACGGGTCAAAAATGGCCAAAATCGCACCTCCAGCCCTTTTAGCCCAAAACGGGTCAAAAATGACCAAAATCGCATCCCCGGCCCTTTTTGCCCAAAACGGGTCAAAAATGGCCAAAATCGCACCCCCGGCCCTTTTAGCCAAAAAAGGGGTCCAAAATGACCAAAATCGCACCCGGGCCCTTTTTTGCCAAAAATGGGTCAAAAATGACCAAAATCGCACCCCCGGCCCTTTTAGCCAAAAACTTGTCAAAAATAACCAAAATCGCACCCCCGGCCCTTTTAGCCAAAAACGGGTCAAAAATGACCAAAATCGCACCCCCGGCCCTTTTAGCCCAAAACGGGTCCAAAATGGCCAAAATCGCACCCCCGGCCCTTGTAGCCAAAAACGGGTCAAAAATGACCAAAATCGCACCCCCGGCCCTTTTAGCCCAAAACGGGTCAAAAATGGCCAAAATCGCACCTCCGGGCTTTTAACCAAAAAAGGGGTCAAAAATGACCAAAATCGCACCCCAGGCCCTTTTAGCCCAAAACGGGTCAAAAATTACCAAAATCGCACCCCTGGCCCTTTTAGCCCAAAACGGGTCAAAAATGACCAAAATCGCACCCCCGGGCTTTTAACCAAAAAGGGGTCAAAAATGACCAAAATCGCACCCCCTTCCCTTTTAGCCCAAAATGGGTCAAAAATTACCAAAATCGCACCCCCGGCCCTTTTAGCCCAAAACGGGTCAAAAATGGCCAAAATCGCACCCCCGGCCCTTTTAGCCCAAAATGCGTCAAAAATGGCCAAAATCACACCCCCGGCCCTTTTAGCCCAAAACGGGTCAAAAATGGCCAAAATCGCACCCCCGGCCCTTTTAGCCCAAAACGGGTCAAAAATGGCCAAAATCGCACCCCCGGCCCTTTTAGCCAAAAAAGGGGTCCAAAATGACCAAAATCGCACCCCGGGCCCTTTTTTGCCAAAAATGGGTCAAAAATGACCAAAATCGCACTCCCGGTGCTTGTAGCCAAAAACTGGTCAAAAATGACCAAAATCGCACCCCCGGCCCTTTTAGCCCAAAACGGGTCAAAAATGGCCAAAATCGCACCTCCGGGCTTTTAACCAAAAAAGGGGTCAAAAATGACCAAAATCGCACCCCCGGCCCTTTTAGCCCAAAACGGGTCAAAAATTACCAAAATCGCACCCCCTGTCCTTTTAGCCCAAAACGTGTCAAAAATGACCAAAATCGCACCGCCGGCCCTTTTAGCCAAAAACGGGTCAAAAATGACCAAAATCGCACCCCCGGCCCTTTTAGCCCAAAATGGGTCAAAAATGACCAAAATCGCACCCCCAGCCCTTTTAGCCCAAAATGGGTCAAAAATGACCAAAATCGCACCCCCGGCCCTTTTAGCCAAAAAAGGGGTCAAAAATGACCAAAATCGCACCCCCGGCCCTTTTAGCCCAAAACGGGTCAAAAATGACCAAAATCGCACCCCCGGCCCTTTTAACTAAAAAAGGGGTCCAAAATGAACAAAATCTCACCCCCTGTCCTTTTAGCCCAAAACGGGTCAAAAATGACCAAAATCGCACCCCCGGCCCTTTTAGCCAAAAAAGGGGTCAAAAATGACCAAAATCGCACCCCCGGCCCTTTTAGCCAAAAAAGGGGTCCAAAATGAACAAAATCTCACCCCCTGTCCTTTTAGCCCAAAACGGGTCAAAAATGACCAAAATCGCACCCCCGGCCCTTTTAGCCGAAAACGGGTCAAAAATGACCAAAATCGCACCTCCGGCCCTTTTAGCCAAAAAAGGGGTCCAAAATGACCAAAATCGCACCCCCTGCCCTTTTAGCCAAAAACGGGTCAAAAATGACCAAAATCGCACCCTCGGCCCTTTCAGCCCAAAACGGGTCAAAAATGACCAAAATCGCACCCCCGGCCCTTTTAGCCCAAAACGGGTCAAAAATGACCAAAATCGCACCCCCGACCCTTTTAGCCCAAAACGGGTCAAAAATGGCCAAAATCGCACCCCCTGTCCTTTTAGCCCAAAACAGGTCAAAAATGACCAAAATCGCACCCTCGGCCCTTTCAGCCCAAAACGGGTCAAAAATGGCCAAAATCGCACCCCTGGCCCTTTTAGCCCAAAACGGGTCAAAAATGACCAAAATCGCACCCCCGGCCCTTTTAGATCAAAACGGGTCAAAAATGGCCAAAATCGCACCCCCTGCCCTTTTAGCCCAAAACGGGTCAAAAATGGCCAAAATCGCACCACCAGCCCTTTTAGCCCAAAACGGGTCAAAAATGACCAAAATCGCACCCCCGGCCCTTTTAGCCAAAAAAGGGGTCCAAAATGACCAAAATCTCACCCCCCGGCCCTTTTAGCCAAAAACGAGTCAAAAATGACCCAAATCGCACCCCCGACCCTTTTAGCCCAAAATGGGTCAAAAATGACCAAAATCGCACCCCACGGCCCTTTTAGCCCAAAACGGATCAAAAATGACCAAAATCGCACCCCCGGCCCTTTTAGCCCAAAATGGGTCAAAAATGACCAAAATCGCACCCCCGGCCCTTTTAGCCAAAAAAGGGGTCAAAAATGACCAAAATCGCACCCCCGGCCCTTTTAGCCCAAAACGGGTCAAAAATGACCAAAATCGCACCCCCTTTTAACTAAAAAAGGGGTCCAAAATGAACAAAATCTCACCCCCTGTCCTTTTAGCCCAAAACGGGTCAAAAATGACCAAAATCGCACCCCCGGCCCTTTTAGCCCAAAATGGGTCAAAAATGACCAAAATCGCACCCCCGGCCCTTTTAGCCAAAAAAGGGGTCAAAAATGACCAAAATCGCACCACCGGCCCTTTTAGCCCAAAACGGGTCAAAAATGACCAAAATCGCACCCCCGGCCCTTTTAGCCAAAAAAGGGGTCCAAAATGAACAAAATCTCACCCCCTGTCCTTTTAGCCCAAAACGGGTCCAAAATGACCAAAATCGCACCCCCTGCCCTTTTAGCCAAAAACGGGTCAAAAATGACCAAAATCGCACCCTCGGCCCTTTCAGCCCAAAACGGGTCAAAAATGACCAAAATCGCACCCCCTTCCCTTTTAGCCCAAAACGGGTCAAAAATGACCAAAATCGCACCCCCCGGCCCTTTTAGCCAAAAAATGGGTCAAAAATGACCAAAATCGCACCCCCGGCCCTTTTAGCCAAAAACGGGTCAAAAATGACCAAAATCGCGCCCCCGGCCCTTTTAGCCAAAAAAGGGGTCCAAAATGACCAAAATTGCACCCCCGGCCCTTTTAGCCCAAAACGGGTCAAAATTGACCAAAATCGCACCCCCGGCCCTTTTAGCCCAAAACGGGTCAAAAATGGCCAAAATCGCACCCCCCGGCCCTTTTAGCCCAAAATGGGTCAAAAATGGCTAAAATCGCACCCCCGGCCCTTTTAGCCCAAAAACGGGTCAAAAGTGACCAAAATCGCACCCCCGGCCCTTTCAGCCCAAAACAGGTCAAAAGTGACCAAAATCGCACCCCCGGCCCTTTCAGCCCAAAACAGGTAAAAAATGACCAAAATCGCACCCCCGGCCCTTTTAGCCCAAAACGGGTCAAAATTGACCAAAATCGCACCCCCGGCCCTTTTAGCCCAAAACGGGTCAAAAATGGCCAAAATCGCACCCCCGGCCCTTTTAGCCCAAAACGGGTCAAAATAGCCAAAATCGCACCCCCGGCACTTTTAGCCCAAAACGGGTCAAAAATGGCCAAAATCGCATCCCCGGCCCTTTTAGCCCAAAACGGGTCAAAAATGACCAAAATCGCACCCCCGGCCCTTTCAGCCCAAAAAGGGTCAAAAATGGCCAAAATCGCACCCCCGGCCCTTTTAGCCCAAAACGGGTCAAAAATGGCCAAAATCAGACCCCCGGCCCTTTTAGCCCAAAACTGGTCAAAAATGGCCAAAATCGCACCCCGACCCTTTTAGCCAAAAAAGGGGTCCAAAATGACCAAAATCGCACCCCGGGCCCTTTTTTTTGCCAAAAACGGGTCAAAAATGACCAAAATCGCACCCCCGGCCCTTTTAGCCAAAAACGGGTCAAAAATGACCAAAATCGCACCCCCGGCCCTTTTAGCCCAAAATGGGTCAAAAATGACCAAAATCGCACCCCTTGCCCTTTTAGCCCAAAATGGGTCAAAAATGACCAAAATCGCACCACCGGCCCTTTTAGCCAAAAACGGGTCAAAAATGACCAAAATCGCACCCCCGGCCCTTTTAGCAAAAAAAGGGATCCAAAATGACCAAAATCGCACCCCCGGCCCTTTTAGCCCAAAACGGGTCAAAAATTACCAAAATCGCATCTCTGGGCTTTTAACCAAAAAAGGGGTCAAAAATGACCAAAACCGCCCCCCCGGCCCTTTTAGCCCAAAACGGGTCAAAAGTGACCAAAATCGCACCCCCGGACCTTTTAGCCCAAAACGGGACAAAAATGGCCAAAATCGCACCCCCAGCCCTTTTAGACCAAAACGGGTCAAAAATTACCAAAATCGCACCCCCGGCCCTTTTAGCCCAAAACGGGTCAAAATTGACCAAAATCGCACCCCCGGACCTTTTAGCCCAAAACAGGTCAAAATTGACCAAAATCGCACCCCCGGCCCTTTTAGCCCAAAACGGGTCAAAAATGGCCAAAATCGTACCCCCGGCCCTTTTAGCCCAAAACGGGTCAAAAATGGCCAAAATCGCACCCCCGGCACTTTTAGCCCAAAACGGGTCAAAAATGGCCAAAATCGCATCCCCGGCCCTTTTAGCCCAAAATGGGTCAAAAATGACCAAAATCGCACCCCCTGTCCTTTTAGCCCAAAACGGGTCAAAAATGACCAAAATCGCACCCTCGGCCCTTTCAGCCCAAAACGGGTCAAAAATGACCAAAATCGCACCCCCGGCCCTTTTAGCCCAAAACGGGTCAAAAATGGTCAAAATCGCACCCCCTGTCCTTTTAGCCCAAAACAGGTCAAAAATGACCAAAATCGCACCCTCGGCCCTTTCAGCCCAAAACGGGTCAAAAATGACTAAAATCGCACCCCCGACCCTTTTAGCCCAAAACGGGTCAAAAATGGCCAAAATCGCACCCCCTGTCCTTTTAGCCCAAAACAGGTCAAAAATGACCAAAATCGCACCCTCGGCCCTTTCAGCCCAAAACGGGTCAAAAATGGCCAAAATCGCACCCCTGGCCCTTTTAGCCCAAAACGGGTCAAAAATGACCAAAATCGCACCCCCGGCCCTTTTAGATCAAAACGGGTCAAAAATGGCCAAAATCGCACCCCCTGCCCTTTTAGCCCAAAACGGGTCAAAAATGGCCAAAATCCCACCACCAGCCCTTTTAGCCCAAAACGGGTCAAAAATGGCTAAAATCGCACCCCCGGCACTTTTAGCCAAAAACGGGTCAAAAATGACCAAAATCGCACCCCCGGCCCTTTTAGCCCAAAATGGGTCAAAAATGGCCAAAATCGCACCCCCGCGCTTTTAATAAAAAAGGGGTCAAAAATGACCAAAATCGCACCCCCTTCCCTTTTAGCCCAAAATGGGTCAAAAATGACCAAAATCGCACCCCCGGCCCTTTTAGCCCAAAACGGGTCAAAAATGACCAAAATCGCACCCCCGGCCCTTTTAGCCAAAAAAGGGGTCCAAAATCTCAACCCCGGCCCTTTTAGCCAAAAACGAGTCAAAAATGACCCAAATCGCACCCCCGGCCCTTTTAGCCCAAAATGGGTCAAAAATGACCAAAATCGCACCCCCGGCCCTTTTAGCCCAAAACGGGTCAAAAATGGCCAAAATCGCACCTCCGTGCTTTTAACCAAAAAAGGGGTCAAAAATGACCAAAATCGCACCCCCGGCCCTTTTAGCCCAAAACGGGTCAAAATTGACCAAAATCGCACCCCCGGCCCCTTTAGCCCAAAACGGGTCAAAATTGACCAAAATCGCACCCCGGCCCTTTTAGCCCAAAACGGGTCAAAATTGACCAAAATCGCACCCCCGGCCCTTTTAGCCCAAAACGGGTCAAAAATGGCCAAAATCGCACCCCCCGGCCCTTTTAGCCCAAAACGGGTCAAAAATGGCTAAAATCGCACCCCCGGCACTTTTAGCCCAAAACGGGTCAAAATTGACCAAAATCGCACCCCCGGCCCCTTTAGCCCAAAACGGGTCAAAATTGACCAAAATCGCACCCCGGCCCTTTTAGCCCAAAACGGGTCAAAATTGACCAAAATCGCACCCCCGGCCCTTTTAGCCCAAAACGGGTCAAAAATGGCCAAAATCGCACCCCCCGGCCCTTTTAGCCCAAAACGGGTCAAAAATGGCTAAAATCGCACCCCCGGCACTTTTAGCCAAAAACGGGTCAAAAATGACCAAAATCGCACCCCCGGCCCTTTTAGCCCAAAACGGGTCAAAAATGGCCAAAATCGCACCTCCGTGCTTTTAACCAAAAAAGGGGTCAAAAATGACCAAAATCGCACCCCCGGCCCTTTTAACCCAAAACGGGTCAAAAATGGCCAAAATCGCACCCCCCGGCCCTTTTAGCCCAAAACGGGTTAAAAATGGCTAAAATCGCACCCCCGGCACTTTTAGCCAAAAACGGGTCAAAAATGACCAAAATCGCACCCCCGGCCCTTTTAGCCCAAAACGGGTCAAAAATGGCCAAAATCGCACCCCGGCCCTTTTAGCCCAAAACGGGTCAAAAGTGACCAAAATCGCACCCCCGGCCCTTTCAGCCCAAAACAGGTCAAAAGTGACCAAAATCGCACCCCCGGCCCTTTCAGCCCAAAACAGGTAAAAAATGGCCAAAATCGCACCCCCGGACCTTTTAGCCCAAAACAGGACAAAAATGGCCAAAATCGCACCCCCAGCCCTTTTAGCCCAAAACGGGTCAAAAATGACCAAAATCGCACCCCCGGCCCTTTTAGCCCAAAACGGGTCAAAATTGACCAAAATCGCACTCCCGGCCCTTTTAGCCCAAAACGGGTCAAAAATGGCCAAAATCGCACCCCCGGCCCTTTTAGCCCAAAACGGGTCAAAATGGCCAAAATCGCACCCCCGGCACTTTTAGCCCAAAACGGGTCAAAAATGGCCAAAATCGCATCCCCGGCCCTTTTAGCCCAAAACGGGTCAAAAATGACCAAAATCGCACCCCCGGCCCTTTTAGCCCAAAACGGGTCAAAAATGGCCAAAATCGCACCCCCGGACCTTTTAGCCCAAAACGGGACAAAAATGGCCAAAATCGCACCCCCAGCCCTTATAGCCCAAAACGGGTCAAAAATGACCAAAATCGCACCCCCGGCCCTTTTAGCCCAAAACGGGTCAAAAGTGACCAAAATCGCACCTCCGGCCCTTTCAGCCCAAAAATGGGTCAAAAATGGCCAAAATCGCACCCCCGGCCCTTTTAGCCCAAAACGGGTCAAAAATGGCCAAAATCACACCCCCGGCCCTTTTAGCCCAAAACTGGTCAAAAATGGCCAAAATCGCACCCCCGACCCTTTTAGCCAAAAAAGGGTTCCAAAATGACCAAAATCGCACCCCGGGCCCTTTTTTTTGCCAAAAATGGGTCAAAAATGACCAAAATCGCACCCCCGGCCCTTTTAGCCAAAAACGGGTCAAAAATGACCAAAATCGCACCCCCGGCCCTTTTAGCCTAAAATGGGTCAAAAATGACCAAAATCGCACCCCTGGCCCTTTTAGCCCAAAATGGGTCAAAAATGACCAAAATCGCACCACCGGCCCTTTTAGCCAAAAACGGGTCAAAAATGACCAAAATCGCACCCCCCGGCCCTTTTAGCCAAAAAAGGGATCCAAAATGACCAAAATCGCACCCCCGGCCCTTTTAGCCAAAAACGGATCAAAAATTACCAAAATCGCACCCCCGGCCCTTTTAGCCCAAAACGGGTCAAAAATTACCAAAATCGCACCCCCGGCACTTTTAGCCCAAACGGGTCAAAAATGACCAAAATCGCACCCCCAGGCTTTTAACCAAAAAGAGGTCAAAAATGACCAAAATCGCACCCCCTTCCCTTTTAGCCCAAAACGGGTCAAAAATGGCCAAAATCGCACCCCCGGCCCTTTTAGCCCAAAACAGGTCAAAAATGACCAAAATCGCACCCCCCGGCCCTTTTAGCCAAAAACGGGTCAAAAATGACCAAAATCGCGCCCCCGGCCCTTTTAGCCAAAAAAGGGGTCCAAAATGACCAAAATCGCACCCCCGGCCCTTTTAGCCAAAAACGGGTCAAAAATGACCAAAATCGCACCCCTGGCCCTTTTAGCCAAAAACGGGTCAAAAATGACCAAAATCGCACCCCCCGGCCCTTTTAGCCCAAAATGGGTCAAAAATGACCAAAATCGCACCCTGGCCCTTTTAGCCCAAAATGGGTCAAAAATGACCAAAATCGCACCCCCGGCCCTTTTAGCCCAAAACGGGTCAAAAATGGCCAAAATCGCACCTCTGGGCTTTTAACCAAAAAAGGGGTCAAAAATGACCAAAACCGCCCCCCCGGCCCTTTTAGCCCAAAACGGGTCAAAAGTGACCAAAATCGCACCCCCGGACCTTTTAGCCCAAAACGGGACAAAAATGGCCAAAATCGCACCCCCAGCCCTTTTAGACCAAAACGGGTCAAAAATTACCAAAATCGCACCCCCGGCCCTTTTAGCCCAAAACGGGTCAAAATTGACCAAAATCGCACCCCCGGACCTTTTAGCCCAAAACAGGTCAAAATTGACCAAAATCGCACCCCCGGCCCTTTTAGCCCAAAACGGGTCAAAAATGGCCAAAATCGTACCCCCGGCCCTTTTAGCCCAAAACGGGTCAAAAATGGCCAAAATCGCACCCCCGGCACTTTTAGCCCAAAACGGGTCAAAAATGGCCAAAATCGCATCCCCGGCCCTTTTAGCCCAAAATGGGTCAAAAATGACCAAAATCGCACCCCCTGTCCTTTTAGCCCAAAACGGGTCAAAAATGACCAAAATCGCACCCTCGGCCCTTTCAGCCCAAAACGGGTCAAAAATGACCAAAATCGCACCCCCGGCCCTTTTAGCCCAAAACGGGTCAAAAATGGTCAAAATCGCACCCCCTGTCCTTTTAGCCCAAAACAGGTCAAAAATGACCAAAATCGCACCCTCGGCCCTTTCAGCCCAAAACGGGTCAAAAATGACTAAAATCGCACCCCCGACCCTTTTAGCCCAAAACGGGTCAAAAATGGCCAAAATCGCACCCCCTGTCCTTTTAGCCCAAAACAGGTCAAAAATGACCAAAATCGCACCCTCGGCCCTTTCAGCCCAAAACGGGTCAAAAATGGCCAAAATCGCACCCCTGGCCCTTTTAGCCCAAAACGGGTCAAAAATGACCAAAATCGCACCCCCGGCCCTTTTAGATCAAAACGGGTCAAAAATGGCCAAAATCGCACCCCCTGCCCTTTTAGCCCAAAACGGGTCAAAAATGGCTAAAATCGCACCCCCGGCACTTTTAGCCAAAAACGGGTCAAAAATGACCAAAATCGCACCCCCGGCCCTTTTAGCCCAAAATGGGTCAAAAATGGCCAAAATCGCACCCCCGCGCTTTTAATAAAAAAGGGGTCAAAAATGACCAAAATCGCACCCCCTTCCCTTTTAGCCCAAAATGGGTCAAAAATGACCAAAATCGCACCCCCGGCCCTTTTAGCCCAAAACGGGTCAAAAATGACCAAAATCGCACCCCCGGCCCTTTTAGCCAAAAAAGGGGTCCAAAATCTCAACCCCGGCCCTTTTAGCCAAAAACGAGTCAAAAATGACCCAAATCGCACCCCCGGCCCTTTTAGCCCAAAATGGGTCAAAAATGACCAAAATCGCACCCCCGGCCCTTTTAGCCCAAAACGGGTCAAAAATGGCCAAAATCGCACCCCCGGCACTTTTAGCCCAAAACGGGTCAAAAATGGCCAAAATCGCATCCCCGGCCCTTTTAGCCCAAAATGGGTCAAAAATGACCAAAATCGCACCCCCTGTCCTTTTAGCCCAAAACGGGTCAAAAATGACCAAAATCGCACCCTCGGCCCTTTCAGCCCAAAACGGGTCAAAAATGACCAAAATCGCACCCCCGGCCCTTTTAGCCCAAAACGGGTCAAAAATGGTCAAAATCGCACCCCCTGTCCTTTTAGCCCAAAACAGGTCAAAAATGACCAAAATCGCACCCTCGGCCCTTTCAGCCCAAAACGGGTCAAAAATGACTAAAATCGCACCCCCGACCCTTTTAGCCCAAAACGGGTCAAAAATGGCCAAAATCGCACCCCCTGTCCTTTTAGCCCAAAACAGGTCAAAAATGACCAAAATCGCACCCTCGGCCCTTTCAGCCCAAAACGGGTCAAAAATGGCCAAAATCGCACCCCTGGCCCTTTTAGCCCAAAACGGGTCAAAAATGACCAAAATCGCACCCCCGGCCCTTTTAGATCAAAACGGGTCAAAAATGGCCAAAATCGCACCCCCTGCCCTTTTAGCCCAAAACGGGTCAAAAATGGCCAAAATCCCACCACCAGCCCTTTTAGCCCAAAACGGGTCAAAAATGGCTAAAATCGCACCCCCGGCACTTTTAGCCAAAAACGGGTCAAAAATGACCAAAATCGCACCCCCGGCCCTTTTAGCCCAAAATGGGTCAAAAATGGCCAAAATCGCACCCCCGCGCTTTTAATAAAAAAGGGGTCAAAAATGACCAAAATCGCACCCCCTTCCCTTTTAGCCCAAAATGGGTCAAAAATGACCAAAATCGCACCCCCGGCCCTTTTAGCCCAAAACGGGTCAAAAATGACCAAAATCGCACCCCCGGCCCTTTTAGCCAAAAAAGGGGTCCAAAATCTCAACCCCGGCCCTTTTAGCCAAAAACGAGTCAAAAATGACCCAAATCGCACCCCCGGCCCTTTTAGCCCAAAATGGGTCAAAAATGACCAAAATCGCACCCCCGGCCCTTTTAGCCCAAAACGGGTCAAAAATGGCCAAAATCGCACCTCCGTGCTTTTAACCAAAAAAGGGGTCAAAAATGACCAAAATCGCACCCCCGGCCCTTTTAGCCCAAAACGGGTCAAAATTGACCAAAATCGCACCCCCGGCCCCTTTAGCCCAAAACGGGTCAAAATTGACCAAAATCGCACCCCCGGCCCTTTTAGCCCAAAACGGGTCAAAATTGACCAAAATCGCACCCCCGGCCCTTTTAGCCCAAAACGGGTCAAAAATGGCCAAAATCGCACCCCCCGGCCCTTTTAGCCCGAAACGGGTCAAAAATGGCTAAAATCGCACCCCCGGCACTTTTAGCCAAAAACGGGTCAAAAATGACCAAAATCGCACCCCCGGCCCTTTTAGCCCAAAACGGGTCAAAAATGGCCAAAATCGCACCTCCGTGCTTTTTACCAAAAAAGGGGTCAAAAATGACCAAAATCGCACCCCCAGCCCTTTTAGCCCAAAACGGGTCAAAAATGGCCAAAATCGCACCCCCCGGCCCTTTTAGCCCAAAACGGGTCAAAAATGGCTAAAATCGCACCCCCGGCACTTTTAGCCAAAAACGGGTCAAAAATGACCAAAATCGCACCCCCGGCCCTTTTAGCCCAAAACGGGTCAAAAATGGCCAAAATCGCACCCCGGCCCTTTTAGCCCAAAACGGGTCAAAAGTGACCAAAATCGCACCCCCGGCCCTTTCAGCCCAAAACAGGTCAAAAGTGACCAAAATCGCACCCCCGGCCCTTTCAGCCCAAAACAGGTAAAAAATGGCCAAAATCGCACCCCCGGACCTTTTAGCCCAAAACAGGACAAAAATGGCCAAAATCGCACCCCCAGCCCTTTTAGCCCAAAACGGGTCAAAAATGACCAAAATCGCACCCCCGGCCCTTTTAGCCCAAAACGGGTCAAAATTGACCAAAATCGCACCCCCGGCCCTTTTAGCCCAAAACGGGTCAAAAATGGTCAAAATCGCACCCCCTGTCCTTTTAGCCCAAAACAGGTCAAAAATGACCAAAATCGCACCCTCGGCCCTTTCAGCCCAAAACGGGTCAAAAATGACTAAAATCGCACCCCCGACCCTTTTAGCCCAAAACGGGTCAAAAATGGCCAAAATCGCACCCCCTGTCCTTTTAGCCCAAAACAGGTCAAAAATGACCAAAATCGCACCCTCGGCCCTTTCAGCCCAAAACGGGTCAAAAATGGCCAAAATCGCACCCCTGGCCCTTTTAGCCCAAAACGGGTCAAAAATGACCAAAATCGCACCCCCGGCCCTTTTAGATCAAAACGGGTCAAAAATGGCCAAAATCGCACCCCCTGCCCTTTTAGCCCAAAACGGGTCAAAAATGGCTAAAATCGCACCCCCGGCACTTTTAGCCAAAAACGGGTCAAAAATGACCAAAATCGCACCCCCGGCCCTTTTAGCCCAAAATGGGTCAAAAATGGCCAAAATCGCACCCCCGCGCTTTTAATAAAAAAGGGGTCAAAAATGACCAAAATCGCACCCCCTTCCCTTTTAGCCCAAAATGGGTCAAAAATGACCAAAATCGCACCCCCGGCCCTTTTAGCCCAAAACGGGTCAAAAATGACCAAAATCGCACCCCCGGCCCTTTTAGCCAAAAAAGGGTCCAAAATCTCAACCCCGGCCCTTTTAGCCAAAAACGAGTCAAAAATGACCCAAATCGCACCCCCGGCCCTTTTAGCCCAAAATGGGTCAAAAATGACCAAAATCGCACCCCCGGCCCTTTTAGCCCAAAACGGGTCAAAAATGGCCAAAATCGCACCCCAGGCACTTTTAGCCCAAAACGGGTCAAAAATGGCCAAAATCGCATCCCCGGCCCTTTTAGCCCAAAATGGGTCAAAAATGACCAAAATCGCACCCCCTGTCCTTTTAGCCCAAAACGGGTCAAAAATGACCAAAATCGCACCCTCGGCCCTTTCAGCCCAAAACGGGTCAAAAATGACCAAAATCGCACCCCCGGCCCTTTTAGCCCAAAACGGGTCAAAAATGGTCAAAATCGCACCCTCGGCCCTTTCAGCCCAAAACGGGTCAAAAATGACTAAAATCGCACCCCCGACCCTTTTAGCCCAAAACGGGTCAAAAATGGCCAAAATCGCACCCCCTGTCCTTTTAGCCCAAAACAGGTCAAAAATGACCAAAATCGCACCCTCGGCCCTTTTAGCCCAAAACAGGTCAAAAATGACCAAAATCGCACCCCCGGCCCTTTTAGATCAAAACGGGTCAAAAATGGCCAAAATCGCACCCCCTGCCCTTTTAGCCCAAAACGGGTCAAAAATGGCCAAAATCGCACCCCCTGCCCTTTTAGCCCAAAACGGGTCAAAAATGGCCAAAATCCCACCACCAGCCCTTTTAGCCCAAAACGGGTCAAAAATGGCTAAAATCGCACCCCCGGCACTTTTAGCCAAAAACGGGTCAAAAATGACCAAAATCGCACCCCCGGCCCTTTTAGCCCAAAATGGGTCAAAAATGGCCAAAATCGCACCCCCGCGCTTTTAATAAAAAAGGGGTCAAAAATGACCAAAATCGCACCCCCTTCCCTTTTAGCCCAAAATGGGTCAAAAATGACCAAAATCGCACCCCCGGCCCTTTTAGCCCAAAACGGGTCAAAAATGACCAAAATCGCACCCCCGGCCCTTTTAGCCAAAAAAGGGGTCCAAAATCTCAACCCCGGCCCTTTTAGCCAAAAACGAGTCAAAAATGACCCAAATCGCACCCCCGGCCCTTTTAGCCCAAAATGGGTCAAAAATGACCAAAATCGCACCCCCGGCCCTTTTAGCCCAAAACGGGTCAAAAATGGCCAAAATCGCACCTCCGTGCTTTTAACCAAAAAAGGGGTCAAAAATGACCAAAATCGCACCCCCGGCCCTTTTAGCCCAAAACGGGTCAAAATTGACCAAAATCGCACCCCCGGCCCCTTTAGCCCAAAACGGGTCAAAATTGACCAAAATCGCACCCCCGGCCCTTTTAGCCCAAAACGGGTCAAAATTGACCAAAATCGCACCCCCGGCCCTTTTAGCCCAAAACGGGTCAAAAATGGCCAAAATCGCACCCCCCGGCCCTTTTAGCCCGAAACGGGTCAAAAATGGCTAAAATCGCACCCCCGGCACTTTTAGCCAAAAACGGGTCAAAAATGACCAAAATCGCACCCCCGGCCCTTTTAGCCCAAAACGGGTCAAAAATGGCCAAAATCGCACCTCCGTGCTTTTAACCAAAAAAGGGGTCAAAAATGACCAAAATCGCACCCCCGGCCCTTTTAGCCCAAAACGGGTCAAAAATGGCCAAAATCGCACCCCCCGGCCCTTTTAGCCCAAAACGGGTCAAAAATGGCTAAAATCGCACCCCCGGCACTTTTAGCCAAAAACGGGTCAAAAATGACCAAAATCGCACCCCCGGCCCTTTTAGCCCAAAACGGGTCAAAAATGGCCAAAATCGCACCCCGGCCCTTTTAGCCCAAAACGGGTCAAAAGTGACCAAAATCGCACCCCCGGCCCTTTCAGCCCAAAACAGGTCAAAAGTGACCAAAATCGCACCCCCGGCCCTTTCAGCCCAAAACAGGTAAAAAATGGCCAAAATCGCACCCCCGGACCTTTTAGCCCAAAACAGGACAAAAATGGCCAAAATCGCACCCCCAGCCCTTTTAGCCCAAAACGGGTCAAAAATGACCAAAATCGCACCCCCGGCCCTTTTAGCCCAAAACGGGTCAAAATTGACCAAAATCGCACCCCCGGCCCTTTTAGCCCAAAACGGGTCAAAAATGGCCAAAATCGCACCCCCGGCCCTTTTAGCCCAAAACGGGTCAAAAATGGCCAAAATCGCATCCCCGGCCCTTTTAGCCCAAAACGGGTCAAAAATGACCAAAATCGCACCCCGGCCCTTTTAGCCCAAAACGGGTCAAAAATGGCCAAAATCGCACCCCCGGACCTTTTAGCCCAAAACGGGACAAAAATGGCCAAAATCGCACCCCCAGCCCTTATAGCCCAAAACGGGTCAAAAATGACCAAAATCGCACCCCCGGCCCTTTTAGCCCAAAACGGGTCAAAAGTGACCAAAACCGCACCTCCGGCCCTTTCAGCCCAAAAATGGGTCAAAAATGGCCAAAATCGCACCCCCGGCCCTTTTAGCCCAAAACGGGTCAAAAATGGCCAAAATCACACCCCCGGCCCTTTTAGCCCAAAACTGGTCAAAAATGGCCAAAATCGCACCCCCGACCCTTTTAGCCAAAAAAGGGTTCCAAAATGACCAAAATCGCACCCCGGGCCCTTTTTTTTGCCAAAAATGGGTCAAAAATGACCAAAATCGCACCCCCGGCCCTTTTAGCCAAAAACGGGTCAAAAATGACCAAAATCGCACCCCCGGCCCTTTTAGCCTAAAATGGGTCAAAAATGACCAAAATCGCACCCCTGGCCCTTTTAGCCCAAAATGGGTCAAAAATGACCAAAATCGCACCACCGGCCCTTTTAGCCAAAAACGGGTCAAAAATGACCAAAATCGCACCCCCGGCCCTTTTAGCCAAAAAAGGGATCCAAAATGACCAAAATCGCACCCCCGGCCCTTTTAGCCAAAAACGGATCAAAAATTACCAAAATCGCACCCCCGGCCCTTTTAGCCCAAAACGGGTCAAAAATTACCAAAATCGCACCCCCGGCCCTTTTAGCCCAAACGGGTCAAAAATGACCAAAATCGCACCCCCAGGCTTTTAACCAAAAAGGGGTCAAAAATGACCAAAATCGAACCCCCGTCCCTTTTAGCCCAAAATGGGTAAAAAATGACCAAAATCGCACCCCCGGCCCTTTTAGCCCAAAACGGGTCAAAAATGACCAAAATCGCACCCTCGGCCCTTTAAGCCCAAAACGGGTCAAAAATGACCAAAATCGCACCCCCGGCCCTTTTAGCCCAAAACGGGTCAAAAATGACCAAAATCGCACCCCCTGTCCTTTTAGCCCAAAACAGGTAAAAAATGACCAAAATCGCACCCTCGGCCCTTTCAGCCCAAAACGGGTCAAAAATGACCAAAATCGCACCCCCGGCCCTTTTAGCCCAAAACGGGTCAAAAATGGCCAAAATCGCACCCCCTGTCCTTTTAGCCCAAAACGGGTCAAAATTAACCAAAATCGCACCCCCGGCCCTTTTAGCCCAAAACGGGTCAAAAACGGCCAAAATCGCACCCCCGGCCCTTTTAGCCCAAAACAGGTCAAAAATGACCAAAATCGCACCCTCGGCCCTTTCAGCCCAAAACGGTTCAAAAATGGCCAAAATTGCACCCCTGGCCCTTTTAGCCCAAAACGGGTCAAAAATGACCAAAATCGCACCCCCGGCCCTTTTAGATCAAAACGGGTCAAAAATGGCCAAAATCGCACCCCCTGCCCTTTTAGCCCAAAACGGGTCAAAAATGGCCAAAATCGCACCCCCAGCCCTTTTAGCCCAAAACGGGTCAAAAATGAACAAAATCGCACCCCCGGCCCTTTTAGCCCAAAACGGGTCAAAATTGACCAAAATCGCACCCCCGGCCCTTTTAGCCCAAAACGGGTAAAAAATGGCCAAAATCTCACCCCCGGCCCTTTTAGCCCAAAACAGGTCAAAAATGACCAAAATCGCACCCCCCGGCCCTTTTAGCCAAAAAAGGGGTCCAAAATGACCAAAATCGCACCCCCGGCCCTTTTAGCCAAAAACGGGTCAAAAATGACCCAAATCGCACCCCCGGCCCTTTTAGCCCAAAATGGGTCAAAAATGACCAAAATCGCACCCCCGGCCCTTTTAGCCAAAAACGGGTCAAAAATGACCAAAATCGCGCCCCCGGCCCTTTTAGCCAAAAAAGGGGTCCAAAATGACCAAAATCGCACCCCCGGCCCTTTTAGCCAAAAACGGGTCAAAAATGACCAAAATCGCACCCCCGGCCCTTTTAGCCAAAAACGGGTCAAAAATGACCAAAATCGCACCCCCCGGCCCTTTTAGCCCAAAATGGGTCAAAAATGACCAAAATCGCACCCCCGGCCCTTTTAGCCCAAAATGGGTCAAAAATGACCAAAATCGCACCCCCGGCCCTTTTAGCCCAAAACGGGTCAAAAATGGCCAAAATCGCACCTCCGGGCTTTTAACCAAAAAAGGGGTCAAAAATGACCAAAACCGCCCCCCCGGCCCTTTCAGCCCAAAACGGGTCAAAAATGACCAAAATCGCACCCCCGGCCCTTTTAGCCCAAAACGGGTCAAAAATGGCCAAAATCGCACCCAGGCCCTTTTAGCCCAAAACGGGTCAAAAGTGACCAAAATTGCACCCCCGGCCCTTTCAGCCCAAAACAGGTCAAAAGTGACCAAAATCGCACCCCCGGCCCTTTCAGCCCAAAACAGGTAAAAAATGGCCAAAATCGCACCCCCTGCCTTTTAGCCCAAAAGGGGTCAAAAATGGCCAAAATCGCACCCCCGGACCTTTTAGCCCAAAACGGGACAAAAATGGCCAAAATCGCACCCCCAGCCCTTTTAGCCCAAAACGGGTCAAAAATGGCCAAAATCGCATCCCCGGCCCTTTTAGCCCAAAACGGGTCAAAAATGACCAACATCGCACCCCGCCCTTTTAGCCCAAAACGGGTCAAAAATGGCCAAAATCGCACCCCCGGACCTTTTAGCCCAAAACGGGACAAAAATGGCCAAAATCGCACCTCCAGCCCTTTTAGCCCAAAACGGGTCAAAAATGACCAAAATCGCACCCCCGGCCCTTTTAGCCCAAAATGGGTCAAAAATGGCCAAAATCGCACCCCCGGCCCTTTTAGCCCAAAACGGGTCAAAAATGGCCAAAATCGCACCCCCTGTACTTTTAGCTCAAAACGGGTCAAAAATGACCAAAATCGCACCCCCGGCCCTTTTAGCCAAAAACGGGTCAAAAATGACCAAAATCGCACCCCCGGCCCTTTTAGCCAAAAACGGGTCAAAAATGACCAAAATCGCACCCCCGGCCCTTTTAGCCCAAAATGGGTCAAAAATGACCAAAATCGCACCCCCTGCCCTTTTAGCCAAAAAAGTGGTCCAAAATGAACAAAATCTCACCCCCTGTCCTTTTAGCCCAAAACGGGTCAAAAATGACCAAAATTGCACCCCCGGCCCTTATAGCTCAAAATGGGTCAAAAATTACCAAAATCGCACCCCCGGCCCTTTTAGCCCAAAATGGGTCAAAAATGACCAAAATCGCACCCCCGGCCGTTTTAGCCCAAAACGGGTCAAAAATGACCAAAATCGCACCCCCGCGCTTTTAATAAAAAAGGGGTTAAAAATGACCAAAATCACACTCCCGGCCCTTTTAGCCCAAAATGGGTCAAAAATGACCAAAATCGCACCCCCGGCCCTTTTAGCCCAAAACGGGTCAAAAATGACCAAAATCGCACCCCCCGGCCATTTCAGCCCAAAACGGGTCAAAAATGGCCAAAATTGCACCCCCGGCCCTTTTAGCCCAAAACGGGTCAAAAATGGCCAAAATCACACTCCCGGCCCTTTTAGCCCAAAATGGGTCAAAAATGACCAAAATCGCACCCCCGGCCCTTTTAGCCCAAAACGGGTCAAAAATGCCAAAATCGCACCCCCCGGCCCTTTCAGTCCAAAACGGGTCAAAAATGGCCAAAATCACACCCCCGGCCCTTTTAGCCCAAAACGGGTCAAAAATGGCCAAAATCGCACCCCCGGCACTTTTAGCCAAAAACGGGTCAAACATGACCAAAATCGCACCCCCGGCCCTTTTAGCCCAAAACGGGTCAAAAATGGCCAAAATCGCACCCCCGGCCCTTTTAGCCCAAAATGGGTCAAAAGTGACCAAAATCGCACCCCCGGCCCTTTCAGCCCAAAACAGGTCAAAAATGGCCAAAATCGCACCCCCGGCCCTTTTTAGCCCAAAACGGATCAAAAATGGCCAAAATCGCACTCCCTTCCCTTTTAGCCCAAAACGGGTCAAAAATGGCCAAAATCACACCCCCGGCCCTTTTAGCCAAAAAAGGGGTCCAAAATGACCAAAATCGCACCCCGGGCCCTTTTAGCCAAAAATGGGTCAAAAATGGCCAAAATCGCACTCCCTTCCCTTTTAGCCCAAAACGGGTCAAAAATGACCAAAATCGCACCCCCGGCCCTTTTAGCCCAAAACGGGTCAAAAATGACCAAAATCGCACCCCCGGCCCTTTTAGCCAAAAAAGGGGTCCAAAATCTCAACCCCGGCCCTTTTAGCCAAAAACGAGTCAAAAATGACCCAAATCGCACCCCCGGCCCTTTTAGCCCAAAATGGGTCAAAAATGACCAAAATCGCACCCCCGGCCCTTTTAGCCCAAAACGGGTCAAAAATGGCCAAAATCGCACCTCCGTGCTTTTAACCAAAAAAGGGGTCAAAAATGACCAAAATCGCACCCCCGGCCCTTTTAGCCCAAAACGGGTCAAAATTGACCAAAATCGCACCCCCGGCCCCTTTAGCCCAAAACGGGTCAAAATTGACCAAAATCGCACCCCCGGCCCTTTTAGCCCAAAACGGGTCAAAATTGACCAAAATCGCACCCCCGGCCCTTTTAGCCCAAAACGGGTCAAAAATGGCCAAAATCGCACCCCCCGGCCCTTTTAGCCCGAAACGGGTCAAAAATGGCTAAAATCGCACCCCCGGCACTTTTAGCCAAAAACGGGTCAAAAATGACCAAAATCGCACCCCCGGCCCTTTTAGCCCAAAACGGGTCAAAAATGGCCAAAATCGCACCTCCGTGCTTTTAACCAAAAAAGGGGTCAAAAATGACCAAAATCGCACCCCCGGCCCTTTTAGCCCAAAACGGGTCAAAAATGGCCAAAATCGCACCCCCCGGCCCTTTTAGCCCAAAACGGGTCAAAAATGGCTAAAATCGCACCCCCGGCACTTTTAGCCAAAAACGGGTCAAAAATGACCAAAATCGCACCCCCGGCCCTTTTAGCCCAAAACGGGTCAAAAATGACCAAAATCGCACCCCCGGCCCTTTTAGCCAAAAAAGGGGTCCAAAATCTCAACCCCGGCCCTTTTAGCCAAAAACGAGTCAAAAATGACCCAAATCGCACCCCCGGCCCTTTTAGCCCAAAATGGGTCAAAAATGACCAAAATCGCACCCCCGGCCCTTTTAGCCCAAAACGGGTCAAAAATGGCCAAAATCGCACCTCCGTGCTTTTAACCAAAAAAGGGGTCAAAAATGACCAAAATCGCACCCCCGGCCCTTTTAGCCCAAAACGGGTCAAAATTGACCAAAATCGCACCCCCGGCCCCTTTAGCCCAAAACGGGTCAAAATTGACCAAAATCGCACCCCCGGCCCTTTTAGCCCAAAACGGGTCAAAATTGACCAAAATCGCACCCCCGGCCCTTTTAGCCCAAAACGGGTCAAAAATGGCCAAAATCGCACCCCCCGGCCCTTTTAGCCCGAAACGGGTCAAAAATGGCTAAAATCGCACCCCCGGCACTTTTAGCCAAAAACGGGTCAAAAATGACCAAAATCGCACCCCCGGCCCTTTTAGCCCAAAACGGGTCAAAAATGGCCAAAATCGCACCTCCGTGCTTTTAACCAAAAAAGGGGTCAAAAATGACCAAAATCGCACCCCCGGCCCTTTTAGCCCAAAACGGGTCAAAAATGGCCAAAATCGCACCCCCCGGCCCTTTTAGCCCAAAACGGGTCAAAAATGGCTAAAATCGCACCCCCGGCACTTTTAGCCAAAAACGGGTCAAAAATGACCAAAATCGCACCCCCGGCCCTTTTAGCCCAAAACGGGTCAAAAATGGCCAAAATCGCACCCCGGCCCTTTTAGCCCAAAACGGGTCAAAAGTGACCAAAATCGCACCCCCGGCCCTTTCAGCCCAAAACAGGTCAAAAGTGACCAAAATCGCACCCCCGGCCCTTTCAGCCCAAAACAGGTAAAAAATGGCCAAAATCGCACCCCCGGACCTTTTAGCCCAAAACAGGACAAAAATGGCCAAAATCGCACCCCCAGCCCTTTTAGCCCAAAACGGGTCAAAAATGACCAAATCGCACCCCCGGCCCTTTTAGCCCAAAACGGGTCAAAATTGACCAAAATCGCACCCCCGGCCCTTTTAGCCCAAAACGGGTCAAAAATGGTCAAAATCGCACCCCCTGTCCTTTTAGCCCAAAACAGGTCAAAAATGACCAAAATCGCACCCTCGGCCCTTTCAGCCCAAAACGGGTCAAAAATGACTAAAATCGCACCCCCGACCCTTTTAGCCCAAAACGGGTCAAAAATGGCCAAAATCGCACCCCCTGTCCTTTTAGCCCAAAACAGGTCAAAAATGACCAAAATCGCACCCTCGGCCCTTTCAGCCCAAAACGGGTCAAAAATGGCCAAAATCGCACCCCTGGCCCTTTTAGCCCAAAACGGGTCAAAAATGACCAAAATCGCACCCCGGCCCTTTTAGATCAAAACGGGTCAAAAATGGCCAAAATCGCACCCCCTGCCCTTTTAGCCCAAAACGGGTCAAAAATGGCTAAAATCGCACCCCCGGCACTTTTAGCCAAAAACGGGTCAAAAATGACCAAAATCGCACCCCCGGCCCTTTTAGCCCAAAATGGGTCAAAAATGGCCAAAATCGCACCCCCGCGCTTTTAATAAAAAAGGGGTCAAAAATGACCAAAATCGCACCCCCTTCCCTTTTAGCCCAAAATGGGTCAAAAATGACCAAAATCGCACCCCCGGCCCTTTTAGCCCAAAACGGGTCAAAAATGACCAAAATCGCACCCCCGGCCCTTTTAGCCAAAAAAGGGGTCCAAAATCTCAACCCCGGCCCTTTTAGCCAAAAACGAGTCAAAAATGACCCAAATCGCACCCCCGGCCCTTTTAGCCCAAAATGGGTCAAAAATGACCAAAATCGCACCCCCGGCCCTTTTAGCCCAAAACGGGTCAAAAATGGCCAAAATCGCACCCCCGGCACTTTTAGCCCAAAACGGGTCAAAAATGGCCAAAATCGCATCCCCGGCCCTTTTAGCCCAAAATGGGTCAAAAATGACCAAAATCGCACCCCCTGTCCTTTTAGCCCAAAACGGGTCAAAAATGACCAAAATCGCACCCTCGGCCCTTTCAGCCCAAAACGGGTCAAAAATGACCAAAATCGCACCCCCGGCCCTTTTAGCCCAAAACGGGTCAAAAATGGTCAAAATCGCACCCTCGGCCCTTTCAGCCCAAAACGGGTCAAAAATGACTAAAATCGCACCCCCGACCCTTTTAGCCCAAAACGGGTCAAAAATGGCCAAAATCGCACCCCCTGTCCTTTTAGCCCAAAACAGGTCAAAAATGACCAAAATCGCACCCTCGGCCCTTTTAGCCCAAAACAGGTCAAAAATGACCAAAATCGCACCCCCGGCCCTTTTAGATCAAAACGGGTCAAAAATGGCCAAAATCGCACCCCCTGCCCTTTTAGCCCAAAACGGGTCAAAAATGGCCAAAATCGCACCCCCTGCCCTTTTAGCCCAAAACGGGTCAAAAATGGCCAAAATCCCACCACCAGCCCTTTTAGCCCAAAACGGGTCAAAAATGGCTAAAATCGCACCCCCGGCACTTTTAGCCAAAAACGGGTCAAAAATGACCAAAATCGCACCCCCGGCCCTTTTAGCCCAAAATGGGTCAAAAATGGCCAAAATCGCACCCCCGCGCTTTTAATAAAAAAGGGGTCAAAAATGACCAAAATCGCACCCCCTTCCCTTTAGCCCAAAATGGGTCAAAAATGACCAAAATCGCACCCCCGGCCCTTTTAGCCCAAAACGGGTCAAAAATGACCAAAATCGCACCCCCGGCCCTTTTAGCCAAAAAAGGGGTCCAAAATCTCAACCCCGGCCCTTTTAGCCAAAAACGAGTCAAAAATGACCCAAATCGCACCCCCGGCCCTTTTAGCCCAAAATGGGTCAAAAATGACCAAAATCGCACCCCCGGCCCTTTTAGCCCAAAACGGGTCAAAAATGGCCAAAATCGCACCTCCGTGCTTTTAACCAAAAAAGGGGTCAAAAATGACCAAAATCGCACCCCCGGCCCTTTTAGCCCAAAACGGGTCAAAATTGACCAAAATCGCACCCCCGGCCCCTTTAGCCCAAAACGGGTCAAAATTGACCAAAATCGCACCCCCGGCCCTTTTAGCCCAAAACGGGTCAAAATTGACCAAAATCGCACCCCCGGCCCTTTTAGCCCAAAACGGGTCAAAAATGGCCAAAATCGCACCCCCCGTCCCTTTTAGCCCGAAACGGGTCAAAAATGGCTAAAATCGCACCCCCGGCACTTTTAGCCAAAAACGGGTCAAAAATGACCAAAATCGCACCCCCGGCCCTTTTAGCCCAAAACGGGTCAAAAATGGCCAAAATCGCACCTCCGTGCTTTTAACCAAAAAAGGGGTCAAAAATGACCAAAATCGCACCCCCGGCCCTTTTAGCCCAAAACGGGTCAAAAATGGCCAAAATCGCACCCCCCGGCCCTTTTAGCCCAAAACGGGTCAAAAATGGCTAAAATCGCACCCCCGGCACTTTTAGCCAAAAACGGGTCAAAAATGACCAAAATCGCACCCCCGGCCCTTTTAGCCCAAAACGGGTCAAAAATGGCCAAAATCGCACCCCGGCCCTTTTAGCCCAAAACGGGTCAAAAGTGACCAAAATCGCACCCCCGGCCCTTTCAGCCCAAAACAGGTCAAAAGTGACCAAAATCGCACCCCCGGCCCTTTCAGCCCAAAACAGGTAAAAAATGGCCAAAATCGCACCCCCGGACCTTTTAGCCCAAAACAGGACAAAAATGGCCAAAATCGCACCCCCAGCCCTTTTAGCCCAAAACGGGTCAAAAATGACCAAAATCGCACCCCCGGCCCTTTTAGCCCAAAACGGGTCAAAATTGACCAAAATCGCACCCCCGGCCCTTTTAGCCCAAAACGGGTCAAAAATGGCCAAAATCGCACCCCCGGCCCTTTTAGCCCAAAACGGGTCAAAAATGGCCAAAATCGCATCCCCGGCCCTTTTAGCCCAAAACGGGTCAAAAATGACCAAAATCGCACCCCCGGCCCTTTTAGCCCAAAACGGGTCAAAAATGGCCAAAATCGCACCCCCGGACCTTTTAGCCCAAAACGGGACAAAAATGGCCAAAATCGCACCCCCAGCCCTTATAGCCCAAAACGGGTCAAAAATGACCAAAATCGCACCCCCGGCCCTTTTAGCCCAAAACGGGTCAAAAGTGACCAAAACCGCACCTCCGGCCCTTTCAGCCCAAAAATGGGTCAAAAATGGCCAAAATCGCACCCCGGCCCTTTTAGCCCAAAACGGGTCAAAATGGCCAAAATCACACCCCCGGCCCTTTTAGCCCAAAACTGGTCAAAAATGGCCAAAATCGCACCCCCGACCCTTTTAGCCAAAAAAGGGTTCCAAAATGACCAAAATCGCACCCCGGGCCCTTTTTTTTGCCAAAAATGGGTCAAAAATGACCAAAATCGCACCCCCGGCCCTTTTAGCCAAAAACGGGTCAAAAATGACCAAAATCGCACCCCCGGCCCTTTTAGCCTAAAATGGGTCAAAAATGACCAAAATCGCACCCCTGGCCCTTTTAGCCCAAAATGGGTCAAAAATGACCAAAATCGCACCACCGGCCCTTTTAGCCAAAAACGGGTCAAAAATGACCAAAATCGCACCCCCCGGCCCTTTTAGCCAAAAAAGGGATCCAAAATGACCAAAATCGCACCCCCGGCCCTTTTAGCCAAAAACGGATCAAAAATTACCAAAATCGCACCCCCGGCCCTTTTAGCCCAAAACGGGTCAAAAATTACCAAAATCGCACCCCCGGCCCTTTTAGCCCAAACGGGTCAAAAATGACCAAAATCGCACCCCCAGGCTTTTAACCAAAAAGGGGTCAAAAATGACCAAAATCGAACCCCCGTCCCTTTTAGCCCAAAATGGGTAAAAAATGACCAAAATCGCACCCCCGGCCCTTTTAGCCCAAAACGGGTCAAAAATGACCAAAATCGCACCCTCGGCCCTTTAAGCCCAAAACGGGTCAAAAATGACCAAAATCGCACCCCCGGCCCTTTTAGCCCAAAACGGGTCAAAAATGACCAAAATCGCACCCCCTGTCCTTTTAGCCCAAAACAGGTAAAAAATGACCAAAATCGCACCCTCGGCCCTTTCAGCCCAAAACGGGTCAAAAATGACCAAAATCGCACCCCCGGCCCTTTTAGCCCAAAACGGGTCAAAAATGGCCAAAATCGCACCCCCTGTCCTTTTAGCCCAAAACGGGTCAAAATTAACCAAAATCGCACCCCCGGCCCTTTTAGCCCAAAACGGGTCAAAAACGGCCAAAATCGCACCCCCGGCCCTTTTAGCCCAAAACAGGTCAAAAATGACCAAAATCGCACCCTCGGCCCTTTCAGCCCAAAACGGTTCAAAAATGGCCAAAATTGCACCCCTGGCCCTTTTAGCCCAAAACGGGTCAAAAATGACCAAAATCGCACCCCCGGCCCTTTTAGATCAAAACGGGTCAAAAATGGCCAAAATCGCACCCCCTGCCCTTTTAGCCCAAAACGGGTCAAAAATGGCCAAAATCGCACCCCCAGCCCTTTTAGCCCAAAACGGGTCAAAAATGAACAAAATCGCACCCCCGGCCCTTTTAGCCCAAAACGGGTCAAAATTGACCAAAATCGCACCCCCGGCCCTTTTAGCCCAAAACGGGTAAAAAATGGCCAAAATCTCACCCCCGGCCCTTTTAGCCCAAAACAGGTCAAAAATGACCAAAATCGCACCCCCGGCCCTTTTAGCCAAAAAAGGGGTCCAAAATGACCAAAATCGCACCCCCGGCCCTTTTAGCCAAAAACGGGTCAAAAATGACCCAAATCGCACCCCCGGCCCTTTTAGCCCAAAATGGGTCAAAAATGACCAAAATCGCACCCCCGGCCCTTTTAGCCAAAAACGGGTCAAAAATGACCAAAATCGCGCCCCCGGCCCTTTTAGCCAAAAAAGGGGTCCAAAATGACCAAAATCGCACCCCCGGCCCTTTTAGCCAAAACGGGTCAAAAATGACCAAAATCGCACCCCCGGCCCTTTTAGCCAAAAACGGGTCAAAAATGACCAAAATCGCACCCCCCGGCCCTTTTAGCCCAAAATGGGTCAAAAATGACCAAAATCGCACCCCCGGCCCTTTTAGCCCAAAATGGGTCAAAAATGACCAAAATCGCACCCCCGGCCCTTTTAGCCCAAAACGGGTCAAAAATGGCCAAAATCGCACCTCCGGGCTTTTAACCAAAAAAGGGGTCAAAAATGACCAAAACCGCCCCCCCGGCCCTTTCAGCCCAAAACGGGTCAAAAATGACCAAAATCGCACCCCCGGCCCTTTTAGCCCAAAACGGGTCAAAAATGGCCAAAATCGCACCCAGGCCCTTTTAGCCCAAAACGGGTCAAAAGTGACCAAAATTGCACCCCCGGCCCTTTCAGCCCAAAACAGGTCAAAAGTGACCAAAATCGCACCCCCGGCCCTTTCAGCCCAAAACAGGTAAAAAATGGCCAAAATCGCACCCCCTGCCTTTTAGCCCAAAAGGGGTCAAAAATGGCCAAAATCGCACCCCCGGACCTTTTAGCCCAAAACGGGACAAAAATGGCCAAAATCGCACCCCAGCCCTTTTAGCCCAAAACGGGTCAAAAATGGCCAAAATCGCATCCCCGGCCCTTTTAGCCCAAAACGGGTCAAAAATGACCAACATCGCACCCCCGCCCTTTTAGCCCAAAACGGGTCAAAAATGGCCAAAATCGCACCCCCGGACCTTTTAGCCCAAAACGGGACAAAAATGGCCAAAATCGCACCTCCAGCCCTTTTAGCCCAAAACGGGTCAAAAATGACCAAAATCGCACCCCCGGCCCTTTTAGCCCAAAATGGGTCAAAAATGGCCAAAATCGCACCCCCGGCCCTTTTAGCCCAAAACGGGTCAAAAATGGCCAAAATCGCACCCCCTGTACTTTTAGCTCAAAACGGGTCAAAAATGACCAAAATCGCACCCCGGCCCTTTTAGCCAAAAACGGGTCAAAAATGACCAAAATCGCACCCCCGGCCCTTTTAGCCAAAAACGGGTCAAAAATGACCAAAATCGCACCCCCGGCCCTTTTAGCCCAAAATGGGTCAAAAATGACCAAAATCGCACCCCCTGCCCTTTTAGCCAAAAAAGTGGTCCAAAATGAACAAAATCTCACCCCCTGTCCTTTTAGCCCAAAACGGGTCAAAAATGACCAAAATTGCACCCCCGGCCCTTATAGCTCAAAATGGGTCAAAAATTACCAAAATCGCACCCCCGGCCCTTTTAGCCCAAAATGGGTCAAAAATGACCAAAATCGCACCCCCGGCCGTTTTAGCCCAAAACGGGTCAAAAATGACCAAAATCGCACCCCCGCGCTTTTAATAAAAAAGGGGTTAAAAATGACCAAAATCACACTCCCGGCCCTTTTAGCCCAAAATGGGTCAAAAATGACCAAAATCGCACCCCCGGCCCTTTTAGCCCAAAACGGGTCAAAAATGACCAAAATCGCACCCCCCGGCCATTTCAGCCCAAAACGGGTCAAAAATGGCCAAAATTGCACCCCCGGCCCTTTTAGCCCAAAACGGGTCAAAAATGGCCAAAATCACACTCCCGGCCCTTTTAGCCCAAAATGGGTCAAAAATGACCAAAATCGCACCCCCGGCCCTTTTAGCCCAAAACGGGTCAAAAATGGCCAAAATCGCACCCCCCGGCCCTTTCAGTCCAAAACGGGTCAAAAATGGCCAAAATCACACCCCCGGCCCTTTTAGCCCAAAACGGGTCAAAAATGGCCAAAATCGCACCCCCGGCACTTTTAGCCAAAAACGGGTCAAACATGACCAAAATCGCACCCCCGGCCCTTTTAGCCCAAAACGGGTCAAAAATGGCCAAAATCGCACCCCCGGCCCTTTTAGCCCAAAATGGGTCAAAAGTGACCAAAATCGCACCCCCGGCCCTTTCAGCCCAAAACAGGTCAAAAATGGCCAAAATCGCACCCCCGGCCCTTTTTAGCCCAAAACGGATCAAAAATGGCCAAAATCGCACTCCCTTCCCTTTTAGCCCAAAACGGGTCAAAAATGGCCAAAATCACACCCCCGGCCCTTTTAGCCAAAAAAGGGGTCCAAAATGACCAAAATCGCACCCCGGGCCCTTTTAGCCAAAAATGGGTCAAAAATGACCAAAATCGCACCCCCGGCCCTTTTAGCCAAAAACGGGTCAAAAATGACCAAAATCGCACCCCCGGCCGTTTTAGCCCAAAACGGGTCAAAAATGACCAAAATCGCACCCCCGCGCTTTTAATAAAAAAGGGGTCAAAAATGACCAAAATCGCACCCCCTTCCCTTTTAGCCCAAAATGGGTCAAAAATGACCAAAATCGCACCCCCGGCCCTTTTAGCCCAAAACGGGTCAAAAATGACGAAAATCGCACCCCCCGGCCCTTTCAGCCCAAAACGGGTCAAAAATGGCCAAAATCGCACCCCCGGCCCTTTTAGCCCAAAACGGGTCAAAAATGGCCAAAATCACACTCCTGGCCCTTTTAGCCCAAAACGGGTCAAAAATGGCCAAAATCGCACCCCCGCCCCTTTTAGCCCATAACGGGTCAAAAATGGCCAAAATCGCACCCCCGGCCCTTTTAGCCAAAAAAGGGGTCCAAAATGACCAAAATCGCACCCCGGGCCCTTTTAGCCAAAAATGGGTCAAAAATGACCAAAATCGCACCCCCGGCCCTTTTAGCCAAAAACGGGTCAAAAATGACCAAAATCGCACCCCCGGCCCTTTTAGCCAAAAACAGGTCAAAAATGACCAAAATCGCACCCCCGGCCCTTTTAGCCCAAAACGGGTCAAAAATGACCAAAATCGCACCCCCGCGCTTTTAATAAAAAAGGGGTCAAAAATGACCAAAATCGCACCCCCTTCCCTTTTAGCCCAAAATGGGTCAAAAATGACCAAAATCGCACCCCCGGCCCTTTTAGCCCAAAACGGGTCAAAAATGACCAAAATCGCACCCCCCGGCCCTTTCAGCCCAAAACCGGTCAAAAATGGCCAAAATCGCACCCCCGGCCCTTTTAGCCCAAAACGGGTCAAAAATGGCCAAAATCACACTCCTGGCTCTTTAGCCCAAAACGGGTCAAAAATGGCCAAAATCGCACCCCCGGCCCTTTTAGCCCATAACGGGTCAAAAATGGCCAAAATCGCACCCCCGACCCTTTTAGCCAAAAAAGGGGTCCAAAATGACCAAAATCGCACCCCGGGCCCTTTTAGCCAAAAATGGTTCAAAAATGACCAAAATCGCACCCCCGGCCCTTTTAGCCAAAAACGGGTCAAAAATGACCAAAATCGCACCCCCGGCCCTTTTAGCCAAAAACAGGTCAAAAATGACCAAAATCGCACCCCCGGCCCTTTTAGCCATGAACGGGTCAAAAATGACCAAAATCGCACCCCCGGCCCTTTTAGCCCAAATGGGTCAAAAATGACCAAAATCGCACCCCCGGCCCTTTTAGCCCAAAACGGGTCAAAAATGGCCAAAATCGCACCCCCAGCCCTTTTAGCCCAAAACGGGTCAAAATTGACCAAAATCGCACCCCCGGCCCTTTTAGCCCAAAACGGGTCAAAAATGGCCAAAATCGCACCCCCGGCCCTTTCAGCCCAAAACGGGTCAAAAATGGCCAAAATCGCACCCCCGGCCCTTTTAGCCAAAAAAGGGGTCCAAAATGACCAAAATCGCACCCCAGGCCCTTTTAGCCAAAAATGGGTCAAAAACGACCAAAATCGCACCCCCGGCCCTTTTAGCCAAAAACGGGTCAAAAATGACCAAAATCGCACCCCCGGCCATTTTAGCCAAAAACGGGTCAAAAATGACCAAAATCGCACCCCCGGCCCTTTTAGCCCAAAACGGGTCAAAAATGACCAAAATCGCACCCCCGGCCCTTTTAGCCCAAAACGGGTCAAAAATGGCCAAAATCGCACCCCCGTCCCTTTTAGCCCAAAACGGGTCAAAAATGGCCAAAATCACACCCCCGGCCCTTTTAGCCCAAAATGGGTCAAAAATGGCCAAAATCGCACCCCCGGCCTTTTAGCCCAAAACGGGTCAAAAATGGCAAAAATCGCACCCCCGGACCCTTTAGGCCAAAACGGGTCAAAAATGGCCAAAATCGCATCCCCGGCCCTTTTAGCCCAAAACGGGTCAAAAATGACCAAAATCACACCTCCGGCCCTTTTAGCCCAAAACGGTTCAAAAATGACCAAAATCGCACCCCCGGCCCTTTTAGCCAAAAACGGGTCAAAAATGACCAAAATCGCACCCCCCGGCCCTTTTAGCCCAAAATGGGTCAAAAATGACCAAAATCGCACCCCCGGCCCTTTTAGCCCAAAACGGGTCAAAAATGGCCAAAATCGCACCCCCCGGCCCTTTCAGTCCAAAACGGGTCAAAAATGGCCAAAATCACACCCCCGGCCCTTTTAGCCCAAAACGGGTCAAAAATGGCCAAAATCGCACCCCCGGCACTTTTAGCCAAAAACGGGTCAAACATGACCAAAATCGCACCCCCGGCCCTTTTAGCCCAAAACGGGTCAAAAATGGCCAAAATCGCACCCCTGGCCCTTTTAGCCCAAAATGGGTCAAAAGTGACCAAAATCGCACCCCCGGCAATTTCAGCCCAAAACAGGTCAAAAATGGCCAAAGTCGCACCCCCGGCCCTTTTTAGCCCAAAACGGGTCAAAAATGGCCAAAATCGCACTCCCGGCCCTTTTAGCCCAAAACGGGTCAAAAATGGCCAAAATCACACCCCCGGCCCTTTTAGCCAAAAAAGGGGTCCAAAATGACCAAAATCGCACCCCGGGCCCTTTTAGCCAAAAATGGGTCAAAAATGACCAAAATCGCACCCCCGGCCCTTTTAGCCAAAAACGGGTCAAAAATGACCAAAATCGCACCCCCGGCCCTTTTAGCCAAAAACAGGTCAAAAATGACCAAAATCGCACCCACGGCCCTTTTAGCCATAAACGGGTCAAAAATGACCAAAATCGCACCCCGGCCCTTTTAGCCAAAAAAGGGGTCCAAAATGACCAAAATCGCACCCCCGGCCCTTTTAGCCCAAATGGGTCAAAAATGACCAAAATCGCACCCCCGGCCCTTTTAGCCCAAAACGGGTCAAAAATGGCCAAAATCGCACCTCCGGGCTTTTAACAAAAAAAGTGGTCAAAAATGACCAAAATCGCACCCCCGGCCCTTTTAGCCCAAAACGGGTCAAAATTGACCAAAATCGCACCCCCGGCCCTTTTAGCCCAAAACGGGTCAAAAATGGCCAAAATCGCACCCCCGGCCCTTTCAGCCCAAAACGGGTCAAAAATGGCCAAAATCGCACCCCCGGCCCTTTTAGCCAAAAAAGGGGTCAAAAATGGCCAAAATCGCACCCCCGGCCTTTTTAGCCCAAAACGGGTCAAAAATGGCAAAAATCGCACCCCCGGACCCTTTAGGCCAAAATGGGTCAAAAATGGCCAAAATCGCATCCCCGGCCCTTTTAGCCCAAAACGGGTCAAAAATGACCAAAATCACACCTCCGGCCCTTTTAGCCCAAAACGGTTCAAAAATGACCAAAATCGCACCCCCCGGCCCTTTTAGCCCAAAATGGGTCAAAAATGACCAAAATCGCACCCCCGGCCCTTTTAGCCCAAAACGGGTCAAAAATGGCCAAAATCACACCCCCCGGCCCTTTTAGCCCAAAACGGGTCAAAAATGGCCAAAATCGCACCCCCGGCACTTTTAGCCAAAAACGGGTCAAACATGACCAAAATCGCACCCCCGGCCCTTTTAGCCCAAAACGGGTCAAAAATGGCCAAAATCGCACCCCCGGCCCTTTTAGCCCAAAATGGGTCAAAAGTGACCAAAATCGCACCCCCGGCCCTTTCAGCCCAAAACAGGTCAAAAATGGCCAAAATCGCACCCCCGGCCCTTTTTAGCCCAAAACGGGTCAAAAATGGCCAAAATCGCACTCCCGGCCCTTTTAGCCCAAAACGGGTCAAAAATGGCCAAAATCACACCCCCGGCCCTTTTAGCCCAAAATGGGTCAAAAATGACCAAAATCGCACCCCCGGCCCTTTTAGCCAAAAACGGGTCAAAAATGACCAAAATCGCACCCCCGGCCCTTTTAGCCAAAAAAGGGGTCCAAAATGACCAAAATTGCACCCCCGGCCCTTTTAGCCAAAAACGGGTCAAAAATGACCAAAATCGCACCCCCGGCCCTTTTAGCTAAAAACGGGTCAAAAATGACCAAAATCGCACCCCCCGGCCCTTTTAGCCCAAAACGGGTCAAAATTGACCAAAATCGCACCCCCGGCCCTTTTAGCCCAAAACGAGTAAAAAATGGCCAAAATCGCATCCCCGGCCCTTTTAGCCCAAAACGGGTCAAAAATGGCCAAAATCGCACCCCCGGCCCTTTTAGCCCAAAACGGGTCAAAAATGGCCAAAATCGCACCCCCGGCCCTTTTAGCCCAAAACGGGTCAAAAATGGCCAAAATCGCACCCCCGGCCCTTTTAGCCAAAAAAGGGGTCCAAAATGACCAAAATCGCACCCCGGGCCCTTTTTTGCCAAAAATGGGTCAAAAATGACCAAAATCGCACCCCCGGCCCTTTTAGCCAAAAACTTGTCAAAAATGACCAAAATCGCACCCCCGGCCCTTTTAGCCCAAAACGGGTCAAAAATGGCCAAAATCGCACCCCCGGCCCTTTTAGCCCAAAACGGGTCAAAAATGGCCAAAATCACACCCCCGGCCCTTTTAGCCCAAAACGGGTCAAAAATGGCCAAAATCGCACCCCCGGCCCTTTTACCCAAAACGGGTCAAAAATGGCCAAAATCGCACCCCCGGCCCTTTTAGCCAAAAAAGGGGTCCAAAATGACCAAAATCGCACCCCGGGCCCTTTTTTGCCAAAAATGGGTCAAAAATGACCAAAATCGCACCCCGGCCCTTTTAGCCAAAAACTTGTCAAAAATGACCAAAATCGCACCCCCGGCCCTTTTAGCCAAAAACGGGTCAAAAATGACCAAAATCGCACCCCCGGCCCTTTTAGCCCAAAACGGGTCCAAAATGACCAAAATCGCACCCCCGGCCCTTTTAACCAAAAAAGGGGTCCAAAAATGGCCAAAATCGCACCCCCGGCCCTTTCAGCCCAAAACAGGTCAAAAGTGACCAAAATCGCACCCCCGGCCCTTTTAGCCAAAAACGGGTCAAAAATGGCCAAAATCGCACCCCCGGCCCTTTTAGCCCAAAACGGGTCAAAAATGGCCAAAATCGCACCCCGGACCTTTTAGCCCAAAACGGGACAAAAATGGCCAAAATCGCACCCCCAGCCCTTTTAGCCCAAAACGGGTCAAAAATGACCAAAATCGCATCCCCGGCCCTTTTTGCCCAAAACGGGTCAAAAATGGCCAAAATCGCACCCCCGGCCCTTTTAGCCAAAAAAGGGGTCCAAAATTACCAAAATCGCACCCGGGCCCTTTTTTGCCAAAAATGGGTCAAAAATGACCAAAATCGCACCCCCGGCCCTTTTAGCCAAAAACTTGTCAAAAATAACCAAAATCGCACCCCCGGCCCTTTTAGCCAAAAACGGGTCAAAAATGACCAAAATCGCACCCCCGGCCCTTTTAGCCCAAAACGGGTCCAAAATGACCAAAATTGCACCCCCGGCCCTTTTAGCCAAAAAAGGGGTCCAAAATGACCAAAATCGCACCCCCGGCCCTTTTAGCCAAAAACGGGTCAAAAATTACCAAAATCGCACCCCTGGCCCTTGTAGCCCAAAATGGGTCAAAAATAGCCAAAATCGCACCCCCGGCCCTTTTAGCCCAAAACGGGTCAAAAATGGCCAAAATCGCACCCCGGGCCCTTTTTTGCCAAAAATGGGTCAAAAATGACCAAAATCGCACCCCCGGCCCTTTTAGCCAAAAACTTGTCAAAAATGACCAAAATCGCACCCCCGGCCGTTTTAGCCCAAAACGGGTCAAAAATGACCAAAATCGCACCCCCTGTCCTTTTAGCCCAAAACAGGTCAAAAATGGCCAAAATCGCACCCCCGGCCCTTTTAGCCCAAAACGGGTCAAAAATGGCCAAAATCGCACCCCCGGCCCTTGTAGCCAAAAACGGGTCAAAAATGACCAAAATCGCACCCCCGGCCCTTTTAGCCCAAAACGGGTCAAAAATGGCCAAAATCGCACCTCCGGGCTTTTAACCAAAAAAGGGGTCAAAAATGACCAAAATCGCACCCCAGGCCCTTTTAGCCCAAAACGGGTCAAAAATTACCAAAATCGCACCCCTGGCCCTTTTAGCCCAAAACGGGTCAAAAATGACCAAAATCGCACCCCCGGGCTTTTAACCAAAAAGGGGTCAAAAATGACCAAAATCGCACCCCCTTCCCTTTTAGCCCAAAATGGGTCAAAAATTACCAAAATCGCACCCCCGGCCCTTTTAGCCCAAAACGGGTCAAAAATGACCAAAATCGCACCCTCGGCCCTTTTAGCACAAAACGGGTCAAAAATGGCCAAAATCGCACCCCCGGCCCTTTTAGCCCAAAACGGGTCAAAAATGAACAAAATCGCACCCCCGGGCTTTTAACCAAAAAGGGGTCAAAAATGACCAAAATCGCACCCCCGGGCTTTTAACCAAAAAGGGGTCAAAAATGACCAAAATCGCACCCCCGGCCCTTTTAGCCCAAAACGGGTCAAAAATGACCAAAATCGCACCCCCAGCCCTTTTAGCCCAAAACGGGTCAAAAATGACCAAAATCGCGACTCCGGGCTTTTAACCAAAAAAGGGGTAAAAAATGACCAAAATCGCACCCCCGGCCCTTTTAGCCCAAAACGGGTCCAAAATTACCAAAATCGCACCCCCGGCCCTTTTAGCCAAAAACGGGTCAAAAATGACCAAAATCGCACCCCCGGCCCTTTTAGCCCAAAATGGGTCAAAAATGACCAAAATCGCACCCCCGGCCCTTTTAGCCCAAAATGGGTCAAAAATGACCAAAATCGCGCCCCCGGCCCTTTTAGCCCAAATGGGTCAAAAATGACCAAAATCGCACCCCCGGCCCTTTTAGCCCAAAACGGGTCAAAAATGGCCAAAATCGCACCCCCGGCCCTTTTAGCCCAAAATGCGTCAAAAATGGCCAAAATCACACCCCCGGCCCTTTTAGCCCAAAACGGGTCAAAAATGGCCAAAATCGCACCCCCGGCCCTTTTAGCCCAAAACGGGTCAAAAATGGCCAAAATCGCACCCCCGGCCCTTTTAGCCAAAAAAGGGGTCCAAAATGACCAAAATCGCACCCCGGGCCCTTTTTTGCCAAAAATGGGTCAAAAATGACCAAAATCGCACTCCCGGTGCTTGTAGCCAAAAACGGGTCAAAAATGACCAAAATCGCACCCCCGGCCCTTTTAGCCCAAAACGGGTCAAAAATGGCCAAAATCGCACCTCCGGGCTTTTAACCAAAAAAGGGGTCAAAAATGACCAAAATCGCACCCCCGGCCCTTTTAGCCCAAAACGGGTCAAAAATTACCAAAATCGCACCCCCTGTCCTTTTAGCCCAAAACGTGTCAAAAATGACCAAAATCGCACCGCCGGCCCTTTTAGCCAAAAACGGGTCAAAAATGACCAAAATCGCACCCCCGGCCCTTTTAGCCAAAAACGGGTCAAAAATGACCAAAATCGCACCCCCAGCCCTTTTAGCCCAAAATGGGTCAAAAATGACCAAAATCGCACCCCCAGCCCTTTTAGCCCAAAATGGGTCAAAAATGACCAAAATCGCACCCCCGGCCCTTTTAGCCAAAAAAGGGGTCAAAAATGACCAAAATCGCACCCCCGGCCCTTTTAGCCCAAAACGGGTCAAAAATGACCAAAATCGCACCCCCGGCCCTTTTAAGTAAAAAAGGGGTCCAAAATGAACAAAATCTCACCCCCTGTCCTTTTAGCCCAAAACGGGTCAAAAATGACCAAAATCGCACCCCCGGCCCTTTTAGCCCAAAATGGGTCACAAATGACCAAAATCGCACCCCCGGCCCTTTTAGCCAAAAAAGGGGTCAAAAATGACCAAAATCGCACCACCGGCCCTTTTAGCCCAAAACGGGTCAAAAATGACCAAAATCGCACCCCCGGCCCTTTTAGCCAAAAAAGGGGTCCAAAATGAACAAAATCTCACCCCCTGTCCTTTTAGCCCAAAACGGGTCAAAAATGACCAAAATCGCACCCCCGGCCCTTTTAGCCGAAAACGGGTCAAAAATGACCAAAATCGCACCTCCGGCCCTTTTAGCCAAAAAAGGGGTCCAAAATGACCAAAATCGCACCCCCTGCCCTTTTAGCCAAAAACGGGTCAAAAATGACCAAAATCGCACCCTCGGCCCTTTCAGCCCAAAACGGGTCAAAAATGACCAAAATCGCACCCCCGGCCCTTTTAGCCCAAAACGGGTCAAAAATGACCAAAATCGCACCCCCGACCCTTTTAGCCCAAAACGGGTCAAAAATGGCCAAAATCGCACCCCCTGTCCTTTTAGCCCAAAACAGGTCAAAAATGACCAAAATCGCACCCTCGGCCCTTTCAGCCCAAAACGGGTCAAAAATGGCCAAAATCGCACCCCTGGCCCTTTTAGCCCAAAACGGGTCAAAAATGACCAAAATCGCACCCCCGGCCCTTTTAGATCAAAACGGGTCAAAAATGGCCAAAATCGCACCACCAGCCCTTTTAGCCCAAAACGGGTCAAAAATGACCAAAATCGCACCCCCGGCCCTTTTAGCCAAAAAAGGGGTCCAAAATGACCAAAATCTCACCTCCCGGCCCTTTTAGCCAAAAACGAGTCAAAAATGACCCAAATCGCACCCCCGGCCCTTTTAGCCCAAAATGGGTCAAAAATGACCAAAATCGCACCCCCGGCCCTTTTAGCCCAAAACGGATCAAAAATGACCAAAATCGCACCCCCGGCCCTTTTAGCCCAAAATGGGTCAAAAATGACCAAAATCGCACCCCCGGCCCTTTTAGCCAAAAAAGGGGTCAAAAATGACCAAAATCGCACCCCCGGAACTTTTAGCCCAAAACGGGTCAAAAATGACCAAAATCACACCCCCGGCCCTTTTAACTAAAAAAGGGGTCCAAAATGAACAAAATCTCACCCCCTGTCCTTTTAGCCCAAAACGGGTCAAAAATGACCAAAATCGCACCCCCGGCCCTTTTAGCCCAAAATGGGTCAAAAATGACCAAAATCGCACCCCCGGCCCTTTTAGCCAAAAAAAGGGTCAAAAATGACCAAAATCGCACCACCGGCCCTTTTAGCCCAAAACGGGTCAAAAATGACCAAAATCGCACCCCCGGCCCTTTTAGCCAAAAAAGGGGTCCAAAATGAACAAAATCTCACCCCCTGTCCTTTTAGCCCAAAACGGGTCCAAAATGACCAAAATCGCACCCCCTGCCCTTTTAGCCAAAAACGGGTCAAAAATGACCAAAATCGCACCCTCGGCCCTTTCAGCCCAAAACGGGTCAAAAATGACCAAAATCGCACCCCCGGCCCTTTTAGCCCAAAACGGGTCAAAAATGACCAAAATCGCACCCCCGACCCTTTTAGCCCAAAACGGGTCAAAAATGGCCAAAATCGCACCCCCTGTCCTTTTAGCCCAAAACAGGTCAAAAATGACCAAAATCGCACCCTCGGCCCTTTCAGCCCAAAACGGGTCAAAAATGGCCAAAATCGCACCCCTGGCCCTTTTAGCCCAAAACGGGTCAAAAATGACCAAAATCGCACCCCCGGCCCTTTTAGATCAAAACGGGTCAAAAATGGCCAAAATCGCACCCCCTGCCCTTTTAGCCCAAAACGGGTCAAAAATGGCCAAAATCGCACCCCCAGCCCTTTTAGCCAAAAACGGGTCAAAAATGACCAAAATCGCGCCCCCGGCCCTTTTAGCCAAAAAAGCGGTCCAAAATGACCACAATCGCACCCCCGTCCCTTTTAGCCAAAAACGGGTCAAAAATGACCAAAATCGCACCCCCGGCCCTTTTAGCCAAAAACGGGTCAAAAATGACCAAAATCGCACCCCCCGGCCCTTTTAGCCCAAAATGGGTCAAAAATGACCAAAATCGCACCCCTGGCCCTTTTAGCCCAAAACGGGTCAAAAATGACCAAAATCGCACCCCCGACCCTTTTAGCCCAAAACGGGTCAAAAATGGCCAAAATCGCACCCCCTGTCCTTTTAGCCCAAAACAGGTCAAAAATGACCAAAATCGCACCCTCGGCCCTTTCAGCCCAAAACGGGTCAAAAATGGCCAAAATCGCACCCATGGCCCTTTTAGCCCAAAACGGGTCAAAAATGACCAAAATCGCACCCCCGGCCCTTTTAGATCAAAACGGGTCAAAAATGGCCAAAATCGCACCACCAGCCCTTTTAGCCCAAAACGGGTCAAAAATGACCAAAATCGCACCCCCGGCCCTTTTAGCCAAAAAAGGGGTCCAAAATGACCAAAATCTCACCCCCCGGCCCTTTTAGCCAAAAACGAGTCAAAAATGACCCAAATCGCACCCCCGGCCCTTTTAGCCCAAAATGGGTCAAAAATGACCAAAATCGCACCCCCGGCCCTTTTAGCCCAAAACGGATCAAAAATGACCAAAATCGCACCCCCGGCCCTTTTAGCCCAAAATGGGTCAAAAATGACCAAAATCGCACCCCCGGCCCTTTTAGCCAAAAAAGGGGTCAAAAATGACCAAAATCGCACCCCCGGAACTTTTAGCCCAAAACGGGTCAAAAATGACCAAAATCACACCCCCGGCCCTTTTAACTAAAAAAGGGGTCCAAAATGAACAAAATCTCACCCCCTGTCCTTTTAGCCCAAAACGGGTCAAAAATGACCAAAATCGCACCCCCGGCCCTTTTAGCCCAAAATGGGTCAAAAATGACCAAAATCGCACCCCCGGCCCTTTTAGCCAAAAAAAGGGTCAAAAATGACCAAAATCGCACCACCGGCCCTTTTAGCCCAAAACGGGTCAAAAATGACCAAAATCGCACCCCCGGCCCTTTTAGCCAAAAAAGGGGTCCAAAATGAACAAAATCTCACCCCCTGTCCTTTTAGCCCAAAACGGGTCCAAAATGACCAAAATCGCACCCCCTGCCCTTTTAGCCAAAAATGGGTCAAAAATGACCAAAATCGCACCCTCGGCCCTTTCAGCCCAAAACGGGTCAAAAATGACCAAAATCGCACCCCCGGCCCTTTTAGCCCAAAACGGGTCAAAAATGACCAAAATCGCACCCCCGACCCTTTTAGCCCAAAACGGGTCAAAAATGGCCAAAATCGCACCCCCTGTCCTTTTAGCCCAAAACAGGTCAAAAATGACCAAAATCGCACCCTCGGCCCTTTCAGCCCAAAACGGGTCAAAAATGGCCAAAATCGCACCCCTGGCCCTTTTAGCCCAAAACGGGTCAAAAATGACCAAAATCGCACCCCCGGCCCTTTTAGATCAAAACGGGTCAAAAATGGCCAAAATCGCACCCCCTGCCCTTTTAGCCCAAAACGGGTCAAAAATGGCCAAAATCGCACCCCCAGCCCTTTTAGCCAAAAACGGGTCAAAAATGACCAAAATCGCACCCCCGGCCCTTTTAGCCCAAAACGGGTCAAAAATGACCAAAATCGCACCCCCGACCCTTTTAGCCCAAAACGGGTCAAAAATGGCCAAAATCGCACCCCCTGTCCTTTTAGCCCAAAACAGGTCAAAAATGACCAAAATCGCACCCTCGGCCCTTTCAGCCCAAAACGGGTCAAAAATGGCCAAAATCGCACCCCTGGCCCTTTTAGCCCAAAACGGGTCAAAAATGACCAAAATCGCACCCCCGGCCCTTTTAGATCAAAACGGGTCAAAAATGGCCAAAATCGCACCCCCTGCCCTTTTAGCCCAAAACGGGTCAAAAATGGCCAAAATCGCACCCCCAGCCCTTTTAGCCAAAAACGGGTCAAAAATGACCAAAATCGCGCCCCCGGCCCTTTTAGCCAAAAAAGCGGTCCAAAATGACCACAATCGCACCCCCGTCCCTTTTAGCCAAAAACGGGTCAAAAATGACCAAAATCGCACCCCCGGCCCTTTTAGCCAAAAACGGGTCAAAAATGACCAAAATCGCACCCCCCGGCCCTTTTAGCCCAAAATGGGTCAAAAATGACCAAAATCGCACCCCTGGCCCTTTTAGCCCAAAACGGGTCAAAATTGACCAAAATCGCACCTCCGGACCTTTTAGCCCAAAACAGGTCAAAATTGACCAAAATCGCACCCCCGGCCCTTTTAGCCCAAAACGGGTCAAAAATGGCCAAAATCGTACCCCCGGCCCTTTTAGCCCAAAACGGGTCAAAAATGGCCAAAATCGCACCCCCGGCACTTTTAGCCCAAAACGGGTCAAAAATGACCAAAATCGCACCCCCGGCCCTTTTAGCCCAAAACGGGTCAAAAATGACCAAAATCGCACCCTCGGCCCTTTCAGCCCAAAACGGGTAAAAAATGACCAAAATCGCACCCCCGGCCCTTTTAGCCCAAAACGGGTCAAAAATGACCAAAATCGCACCCTCGGCCCTTTAAGCCCAAAACGGGTCAAAAATGACCAAAATCGCACCCCCGGCCCTTTTAGCCCAAAACGGGTCAAAAATTACCAAAATCGCACCCCCTGTCCTTTTAGCCCAAAACAGGTCAAAAATGACCAAAATCGCACCCTCGGCCCTTTCAGCCCAAAACGGGTCAAAAATGACCAAAATCGCACCCCCGGCCCTTTTAGCCCAAAACGGGTCAAAAATGGCCAAAATCGCACCCCCTGTCCTTTTAGCCCAAAACGGGTCAAAAATGACCAAAATCGCACCCTCGGCCCTTTCAGCCCAAAACGGGTCAAAAATGGCCAAAATTGCACCCCTGGCCCTTTTAGCCCAAAACGGGTCAAAAATGACCAAAATCGCACCCCCGGCCCTTTTAGCCCAAAACGGGTCAAAAATGACCAAAATCGCACCCCCTGTCCTTTTAGCCCAAAACAGGTCAAAAATGGCCAAAATCGCACCCCCGGCCCTTTTAGCCCAAAACGGGTCAAAAATGGCCAAAATCGCACCCCCGGCCCTTGTAGCCAAAAACGGGTCAAAAATGACCAAAATCGCACCCCCGGCCCTTTTAGCCCAAAACGGGTCAAAAATGGCCAAAATCGCACCCCCGGCCCTTTTAGCCCAAAACAGGTAAAAAATGACCAAAATCGCACCCCCCGGCCCTTTTAGCCAAAAAAGGGGTCCAAAATGACCAAAATCGCACCCCCGGCCCTTTTAGCCAAAAACGGGTCAAAAATGACCCAAATCGCACCCCCGGCCCTTTTAGCCCAAAACGGGTCAAAAATGGCCAAAATTGCACCCCTGGCCCTTTTAGCCCAAAACGGGTCAAAAATGACCAAAATCGCGCCCCCGGCCCTTTTAGCCAAAAAAGGGGTCCAAAATGACCACAATCGCACCCCCGTCCCTTTTAGCCCAAAACGGGTCAAAAATGACCAAAATCGCACCCCCGGCCCTTTTAGCCAAAAACGGGTCAAAAATGACCAAAATCGCACCCCCCGGCCCTTTTAGCCCAAAATGGGTCAAAAATGACCAAAATCGCACCCCCGGCCCTTTTAGCCCAAAATGGGTCAAAAATGACCAAAATCGCACCCCCGGCCCTTTTAGCCCAAAACGGGTCAAAAATGGCCAAAATCGCACCTCCGGGCTTTTAACCAAAAAAGGGGTCATAAATGGCCAAAACCGCCCCCCCGGCCCTTTCAGCCCAAAACGGGTCAAAAATGACCAAAATCGCACCCCCGGCCCTTTTAGCCCAAAACGGGTCAAAAATGGCCAAAATCGCACCCGGGCCCTTTTAGCCCAAAACGGGTCAAAAGTGACCAAAATTGCACCCCCGGCCCTTTCAGCCCAAAACAGGTCAAAAGTGACCAAAATCGCACCCCCGGCCCTTTCAGCCCAAAACAGGTAAAAAATGGCCAAAATCGCACCCCCTGCCTTTTAGCCCAAAAGGGGTCAAAAATGGCCAAAATCGCACCCCCGGACCTTTTAGCCCAAAACGGGACAAAAATGGCCAAAATCGCACCCCCAGCCCTTTTAGCCCAAAACGGGTCAAAAATTACCAAAATCGCACCCCCGGCCCTTTTAACCCAAAACGGGTCAAAATTGACCAAAATCGCACCCCCGGACCTTTTAGCCCAAAACAGGTCAAAATTGACCAAAATCGCACCCCCGGCCCTTTTAGCCCAAAACGGGTCAAAAATGGCCAAAATCGTACCCCCGGCCCTTTTAGCCCAAAACGGGTCAAAAATGGCCAAAATCGCACCCCCGGCACTTTTAGCCCAAAACGGGTCAAAAATGGCCAAAATCGCATCCCCGGCCCTTTTAGCCCAAAACGGGTCAAAAATGACCAACATCGCACCCCCGCCCTTTTAGCCCAAAACGGGTCAAAAATGGCCAAAATCGCACCCCCGGACCTTTTAGCCCAAAACGGGACAAAAATGGCCAAAATCGCACCTCCAGCCCTTTTAGCCCAAAACGGGTCAAAAATGACCAAAATCGCACCCCCGGCCCTTTTAGCCCAAAACGGGTCAAAAATTACCAAAATCGCACCCTCGGCCCTTTCAGCCCAAAACGGGTCAAAAATGGCCAAAATCGCACCCCTGGCCCTTTTAGCCCAAAACGGGTCAAAAATGACCAAAATCACACCCCCGGCCCTTTTAGCCAAAAAAGGGGTCCAAAATGTCCAAAATCGCACCCCCGGCCCTTTTAGCCAAAAACGGGTCAAAAATGACCAAAATCGCACCCCCGGCCCTTTTAGCCCAAAATGGGTCAAAAATTACCAAAATCGCACCCCCGGCCCTTTTAGCCCAAAATGGGTCAAAAATGACAAAAAATCGCACCCCCGGCCCTTTTAGCCCAAAATGGGTCAAAAATGAACAAAATTGCACCCCCAGCCCTTTTAGCCCAAAATGGGTCAACAATGACCAAAATCGCACCCCCGGCCCTTTTAGCACAAAACGGGTCAAAAATGGCCAAAATCGCACCCCCTGTCCTTTTAGCCCAAAACGGGTCAAAAATGACCAAAATCTCACCCTCGGCCCTTTCAGCCCAAAACGGGTCAAAAATGGCCAAAATCGCACCCCTGGCCCTTTTAGCCCAAAACGGGTCAAAAATGGCCAAAATCGCACCCCCGGCCCTTTTAGATCAAAACGAGTCAAAATTGGCCAAAATCGCACCCGCTGCCCTTTTAGCCCAAAACGGGTCAAAAATGGCCAAAATCGCACCCCCGGACCTTTTAGCCCAAAATGGGACAAAAATGGCCAAAATCGCACCCCCAGCCCTTTTAGCCAAAAACAGGTCAAAAATGACAAAAATCGCACCCCCGGGCTTTTAACCAAAAAGGGGTCAAAAATGACCAAAATCGCACCCCCTTCCCTTTTAGCCCAAAATGGGTCAAAAATGACCAAAATCGCACCCCCGGCCCTTTTAGCCCAAAACCGGTCAAAAATGGCCAAAATCGCACCCCCTGTCCTTTTAGCCCAAAACAGGTCAAAAATGACCAAAATCGCACCCTCGGCCCTTTCAGCCCAAAACGGGTCAAAAATGGCCAAAATCGCACCCCTGGTCCTTTTAGCCCAAAACGGGTCAAAAATGGCCAAAATCGCACCCCCGGCCCTTTTAGATCAAAACGGGTCAAAAATGGCCAAAATCGCACCCCCTGCCCTTTAAGCCCAAAACGGGTCAAAATTGACCAAAATTGCACCCCCGGCCCTTTTAGCCCAAAACGGGTCAAAAATGGCCAAAATCGCACCCTCGGCCCTTTTAGCCCAAAATGGGTCAAAAATGACCAAAATCGCACCCCCGGCCCTTTTAGCCAAAAACGGGTCAAAAATGACCAAAATCGCACCCCCAGCCCTTTTAGCCCAAAACGGGTCAAAAATGACCAAAATCGCACCTCCGGGCTTTTAACCAAAAAAGGGTCAAAAATGACCAAAATCGCACCCCCTTCCCTTTTAGCCCAAAATGGGTCAAAAATGACCAAAATCGCACCCCCGGCCCTTTTAGCCCAAAACGGGTCAAAAATAGCCAAAATCGCACCTCTGGGCTTTTAGCCAAAAAAGGGGTCAAAAATGGCCAAAATCGCATCCCCGGCCCTTTTGGCCCAAAACGGGTCAAAAATGGCCAAAATCGCACCCCCGGCCCTTTTAGCCCAAAACGGGTCAAAAATGGCCAAAATCGCACCCCTGGCCCTTTTAGCCCAAAACGGGTCAAAAATGACCAAAATCGCACCGCCGGCCCTTTTAGCCAAAAACGGGTCAAAAATGACCAAAATCGCACCCCCGGCCCTTTTAGCCCAAAACGGGTCAAAAATGGCCAAAATCGCACCCCCGGACCTTTTAGCCCAAAATGGGACAAAAATGGCCAAAATCGCACCCCCAGCCCTTTTAGCCAAAAACAGGTCAAAAATGACAAAAATCGCACCCCCGGGCTTTTAACCAAAAAGGGGTCAAAAATGACCAAAATCGCACCCCCTTCCCTTTTAGCCCAAAATGGGTCAAAAATGACCAAAATCGCACCCCCGGCCCTTTTAGCCCAAAACCGGTCAAAAATGGCCAACACCCCCTGTCCTTTTAGCCCAAAACAGGTCAAAAATGACCAAAATCGCACCCTCGGCCCTTTCAGCCCAAAACGGGTCAAAAATGGCCAAAATCGCACCCCTGGTCCTTTTAGCCCAAAACGGGTCAAAAATGGCCAAAATCGCACCCCCGGCCCTTTTAGATCAAAACGGGTCAAAAATGGCCAAAATCGCACCCCCTGCCCTTTAAGCCCAAAACGGGTCAAAATTGACCAAAATTGCACCCCCGGCCCTTTTAGCCCAAAACGGGTCAAAAATGGCCAAAATCGCACCCTCGGCCCTTTTAGCCCAAAATGGGTCAAAAATGACCAAAATCGCACCCCCGGCCCTTTTAGCCAAAAACGGGTCAAAAATGACCAAAATCGCACCCCCAGCCCTTTTAGCCCAAAACGGGTCAAAAATGACCAAAATCGCACCTCCGGGCTTTTAACCAAAAAAGGGTCAAAAATGACCAAAATCGCACCCCCTTCCCTTTTAGCCCAAAATGGGTCAAAAATGACCAAAATCGCACCCCCGGCCCTTTTAGCCCAAAACGGGTCAAAAATTGCCAAAATCGCACCCCCGGCCCTTTTAGCCCAAAACGGGTCAAAAGTGACCAAAATCGCACCTCCGGCCCTTTCAGCCCAAAACAGGTCAAAAATGGCCAAAATCGCACCTCCGGGCTTTTAACCAAAAAAGGGTCAAAAATGACCAAAATCGCACCCCCTTCCCTTTTAGCCCAAAATGGGTCAAAAATGACCAAAATCGCACCCCCGGCCCTTTTAGCCCAAAACGGGTCAAAAGTGACCAAAATCGCACCTCCGGCCCTTTCAGCCCAAAACAGGTCAAAAATGGCCAAAATCGCACCCCCGGCCCTTTTAGCCCAAAACGGGTCAAAAATGGCCAAAATCGCACCCCCGGCCCTTTTAGCCCAAAAAAGGGTCAAAAGTGACCAAAATCGCACCCCCGGCCCTTTTAGCCCAAAACGGGTCAAAAATAGCCAAAATCGCACCTCTGGGCTTTTAGCCAAAAAAGGGGTCAAAAATGGCCAAAATCGCATCCCCGGCCCTTTTGGCCCAAAACGGGTCAAAAATGGCCAAAATCGCACCCCCGGCCCTTTTAGCCCAAAACGGGTCAAAAATGGCCAAAATCGCACCCCTGGCCCTTTTAGCCCAAAACGGGTCAAAAATGACCAAAATCGCACCGCCGGCCCTTTTAGCCAAAAACGGGTCAAAAATGACCAAAATCGCACCCCCGGCCCTTTTAGCCAAAAACGGGTCAAAAATGACCAAAATCGCACCCCCGGCCCTTTTAGCCAAAAACGGGTCAAAAATGACCAAAATCGCACCCCCAGCCCTTTTAGCCCAAAATGGGTCAAAAATGACCAAAATCGCACCCCCAGCCCTTTTAGCCCAAAATGGGTCAAAAATGACCAAAATCGCACCCCCGGCCCTTTTAGCCAAAAAAGGGGTCAAAAATGACCAAAATCGCACCCCCGGCCCTTTTAGCCCAAAACGGGTCAAAAATGACCAAAATCGCCCCCCCGGCCCTTTTAAGTAAAAAAGGGGTCCAAAATGAACAAAATCTCACCCCCTGTCCTTTTAGCCCAAAACGGGTCAAAAATGACCAAAATCGCACCCCCGGCCCTTTTAGCCCAAAATGGGTCACAAATGACCAAAATCGCACCCCCGGCCCTTTTAGCCAAAAAAGGGGTCAAAAATGACCAAAATCGCACCACCGGCCCTTTTAGCCCAAAACGGGTCAAAAATGACCAAAATCGCACCCCCGGCCCTTTTAGCCAAAAAAGGGGTCCAAAATGAACAAAATCTCACCCCCTGTCCTTTTAGCCCAAAACGGGTCAAAAATGACCAAAATCGCACCCCCGGCCCTTTTAGCCGAAAACGGGTCAAAAATGACCAAAATCGCACCTCCGGCCCTTTTAGCCAAAAAAGGGGTCCAAAATGACCAAAATCGCACCCCCTGCCCTTTTAGCCAAAAACGGGTCAAAAATGACCAAAATCGCACCCTCGGCCCTTTCAGCCCAAAACGGGTCAAAAATGACTAAAATCGCACCCCCGGCCCTTTTAGCCCAAAACGGGTCAAAAATGGCCAAAATCGCACCCCCGGCCTTTTTAGCCCAAAAAGGGGTCAAAAATTACTAAAATCGCACCCCCGGCCCTTTCAGCCGAAAACAGGTCAAAAATTTCCAAAATCGCACCCCCGGCCCTTTTAGGCCAAAACGGGTCAAAAATGGCCAAAATCGCACCCCCAACCCTTTTAGCCCAAAACGGGTCAAAAATGGCCAAAATCGCACCCCCGGGCTTTTAACCAAAAAGGGGTCAAAAATGACCAAAATCGCACCCCCTTCCCTTTTATCCCAAAATGGGTCAAAAATGACCAAAATCGCACCCCCAGCCCTTTTAGCCCAAAACGGGTCAAAAATGGCCAAAATCGCACCCCCTGTCCTTTTGGCTCAAAACGGGTCAAAAATGACCAAAATCGCACCCTCGGCCCTTTCAGCCCAAAACGGGTCAAAAATGGCCAAAATCGCACCCCTGGCCCTTTTAGCCCAAAACAGGTCAAAAATGACCAAAATCACACCCCCGGCCCTTTTAGCCAAAAAAGGGGTCCAAAATGTCCAAAATCGCACCCCCGGCCCTTTTAGCCAAAAACGGGTCAAAAATGACCAAAATCGCACCCCCGGCCCTTTTAGCCCAAAATGGGTCAAAAATTACCAAAATCGCACCCCCGGCCCTTTTAGCCCAAAATGGGTCAAAAATGACAAAAAATCGCACCCCCGGCCCTTTTAGCCCAAAATGGGTCAAAAATGAACAAAATTGCACCCCCAGCCCTTTTAGCCCAAAATGGGTCAACAATGACCAAAATCGCACCCCCGGCCCTTTTAGCACAAAACGGGTCAAAAATGGCCAAAATCGCACCCCCTGTCCTTTTAGCCCAAAACGGGTCAAAAATGACCAAAATCTCACCCTCGGCCCTTTCAGCCCAAAACGGGTCAAAAATGGCCAAAATCGCACCCCCGGCCCTTTTAGATCAAAACGAGTCAAAATTGGCCAAAATCGCACCCGCTGCCCTTTTAGCCCAAAACGGGTCAAAAATGGCCAAAATCGCACCCCCGGACCTTTTAGCCCAAAATGGGACAAAAATGGCCAAAATCGCACCCCCAGCCCTTTTAGCCAAAAACAGGTCAAAAATGACAAAAATCGCACCCCCGGGCTTTTAACCAAAAAGGGGTCAAAAATGACCAAAATCGCACCCCCTTCCCTTTTAGCCCAAAACGGGTCAAAAATTACCAAAATCGCACCCTCGGCCCTTTCAGCCCAAAACGGGTCAAAAATGGCCAAAATCGCACCCCTGGCCCTTTTAGCCCAAAACGGGTCAAAAATGACCAAAATCACACCCCCGGCCCTTTTAGCCAAAAAAGGGGTCCAAAATGTCCAAAATCGCACCCCCGGCCCTTTTAGCCAAAAACGGGTCAAAAATGACCAAAATCGCACCCCCGGCCCTTTTAGCCCAAAATGGGTCAAAAATTACCAAAATCGCACCCCCGGCCCTTTTAGCCCAAAATGGGTCAAAAATGACAAAAAATCGCACCCCCGGCCCTTTTAGCCCAAAATGGGTCAAAAATGAACAAAATTGCACCCCCAGCCCTTTTAGCCCAAAATGGGTCAACAATGACCAAAATCGCACCCCCGGCCCTTTTAGCACAAAACGGGTCAAAAATGGCCAAAATCGCACCCCCTGTCCTTTTAGCCCAAAACGGGTCAAAAATGACCAAAATCTCACCCTCGGCCCTTTCAGCCCAAAACGGGTCAAAAATGGCCAAAATCGCACCCCTGGCCCTTTTAGCCCAAAACGGGTCAAAAATGGCCAAAATCGCACCCCCGGCCCTTTTAGATCAAAACGAGTCAAAATTGGCCAAAATCGCACCCGCTGCCCTTTTAGCCCAAAACGGGTCAAAAATGGCCAAAATCGCACCCCCGGACCTTTTAGCCCAAAATGGGACAAAAATGGCCAAAATCGCACCCCCAGCCCTTTTAGCCAAAAACAAGTCAAAAATGACAAAAATCGCACCCCCGGGCTTTTAACCAAAAAGGGGTCAAAAATGACCAAAATCGCACCCCCTTCCCTTTTAGCCCAAAATGGGTCAAAAATGACCAAAATCGCACCCCCGGCCCTTTTAGCCCAAAACCGGTCAAAAATGGCCAAAATCGCACCCCCTGTCCTTTTAGCCCAAAACGGGTCAAAAATGGCCAAAATCGCACCCGGGCCCTTTTAGCCCAAAACGGGTCAAAAGTGACCAAAATTGCACCCCCGGCCCTTTCAGCCCAAAACAGGTCAAAAGTGACCAAAATCGCACCCCCGGCCCTTTCAGCCCAAAACAGGTAAAAAATGGCCAAAATCGCACCCCCTGCCTTTTAGCCCAAAAGGGGTCAAAAATGGCCAAAATCGCACCCCCGGACCTTTTAGCCCAAAACGGGACAAAAATGGCCAAAATCGCACCCCCAGCCCTTTTAGCCCAAAACGAGTCAAAAATTACCAAAATCGCACCCCCGGCCCTTTTAACCCAAAACGGGTCAAAATTGACCAAAATCGCACCTCCGGACCTTTTAGCCCAAAACAGGTCAAAATTGACCAAAATCGCACCCCCGGCCCTTTTAGCCCAAAACGGGTCAAAAATGGCCAAAATCGTACCCCCGGCCCTTTTAGCCCAAAACGGGTCAAAAATGGCCAAAATCGCACCCCCGGCACTTTTAGCCCAAAACGGGTCAAAAATGACCAAAATCGCACCCCCGGCCCTTTTAGCCCAAAACGGGTCAAAAATGACCAAAATCGCACCCTCGGCCCTTTCAGCCCAAAACGGGTAAAAAATGACCAAAATCGCACCCCCGGCCCTTTTAGCCCAAAACGGGTCAAAAATGACCAAAATCGCACCCTCGGCCCTTTAAGCCCAAAACGGGTCAAAAATGACCAAAATCGCACCCCCGGCCCTTTTAGCCCAAAACGGGTCAAAAATTACCAAAATCGCACCCCCTGTCCTTTTAGCCCAAAACAGGTCAAAAATGACCAAAATCGCACCCTCGGCCCTTTCAGCCCAAAACGGGTCAAAAATGACCAAAATCGCACCCCCGGCCCTTTTAGCCCAAAACGGGTCAAAAATGGCCAAAATCGCACCCCCTGTCCTTTTAGCCCAAAACGGGTCAAAAATGACCAAAATCGCACCCTCGGCCCTTTCAGCCCAAAACGGGTCAAAAATGGCCAAAATTGCACCCCTGGCCCTTTTAGCCCAAAACGGGTCAAAAATGACCAAAATCGCACCCCCGGCCCTTTTAGCCCAAAACGGGTCAAAAATGACCAAAATCGCACCCCCTGTCCTTTTAGCCCAAAACAGGTCAAAAATGGCCAAAATCGCACCCCCGGCCCTTTTAGCCCAAAACGGGTCAAAAATGGCCAAAATCGCACCCCCGGCCCTTGTAGCCAAAAACGGGTCAAAAATGACCAAAATCGCACCCCCGGCCCTTTTAGCCCAAAACGGGTCAAAAATGGCCAAAATCGCACCCCCGGCCCTTTTAGCCCAAAACAGGTAAAAAATGACCAAAATCGCACCCCCCGGCCCTTTTAGCCAAAAAAGGGGTCCAAAATGACCAAAATCGCACCCCCGGCCCTTTTAGCCAAAAACGGGTCAAAAATGACCCAAATCGCACCCCCGGCCCTTTTAGCCCAAAATGGGTCAAAAATGACCAAAATCGCACCCCCAGCCCTTTTAGCCAAAAACGGGTCAAAAATGACCAAAATCGCGCCCCCGGCCCTTTTAGCCAAAAAAGGGGTCCAAAATGACCACAATCGCACCCCCGTCCCTTTTAGCCAAAAACGGGTCAAAAATGACCAAAATCGCACCCCCGGCCCTTTTAGCCAAAAACGGGTCAAAAATGACCAAAATCGCACCCCCCGGCCCTTTTAGCCCAAAATGGGTCAAAAATGACCAAAATCGCACCCCCGGCCCTTTTAGCCCAAAATGGGTCAAAAATGACCAAAATCGCACCCCCGGCCCTTTTAGCCCAAAACGGGTCAAAAATGGCCAAAATCACACCTCCGGGCTTTTAACCAAAAAAGGGGTCAAAAATGGCCAAAACCGCCCCCCCGGCCCTTTCAGCCCAAAACGGGTCAAAAATGACCAAAATCGCAGCCCCCGGCTCTTTTAGCCCAAAACGGGTCAAAAATGGCCAAAATCGCACCCGGGCCCTTTTAGCCCAAAACGGGTCAAAAGTGACCAAAATTGCACCCCCGGCCCTTTCAGCCCAAAACAGGTCAAAAGTGACCAAAATCGCACCCGCGGCCCTTTCAGCCCAAAACAGGTAAAAAATGGCCAAAATCGCACCCCCTGCCTTTTAGCCCAAAAGGGGTCAAAAATGGCCAAAATCGCACCCCCGGACCTTTTAGCCCAAAACGGGACAAAAATGGCCAAAATCGCACCCCCAGCCCTTTTAGCCCAAAACGGGTCAAAAATTACCAAAATCGCACCCCCGGCCCTTTTAACCCAAAACGGGTCAAAATTGACCAAAATCGCACCCCCGGACCTTTTAGCCCAAAACAGGTCAAAATTGACCAAAATCGCACCCCCGGCCCTTTTAGCCCAAAACGGGTCAAAAATGGCCAAAATCGCACCCCCGGACCTTTTAGCCCAAAACGGGACAAAAATGGCCAAAATCGCACCTCCAGCCCTTTTAGCCCAAAACGGGTCAAAAATGACCAAAATCGCACCCCTGGCCCTTTTAGCCCAAAACGGGTCAAAAATGACCAAAATCACACCCCCGGCCCTTTTAGCCAAAAAAGGGGTCCAAAATGTCCAAAATCGCACCCCCGGCCCTTTTAGCCAAAAACGGGTCAAAAATGACCAAAATCGCACCCCCGGCCCTTTTAGCCCAAAATGGGTCAAAAATTACCAAAATCACACCCCCGGCCCTTTTAGCCCAAAATGTGTCAAAAATGACAAAAAATCGCACCCCCGGCCCTTTTAGCACAAAACGGGTCAAAAATGGCCAAAATCGCACCCCCTGTCCTTTTAGCCCAAAACGGGTCAAAAATGACCAAAATCTCACCCTCGGCCCTTTCAGCCCAAAACGGGTCAAAAATGGCCAAAATCGCACCCCTGGCCCTTTTAGCCCAAAACGGGTCAAAAATGGCCAAAATCGCACCCCCGGCCCTTTTAGATCAAAACGAGTCAAAAATGGCCAAAATCGCACCCCCGGCACTTTTAGCCCAAAACGGGTCAAAAATGGCCAAAATCGCATCCCCGGCCCTTTTAGCCCAAAACGGGTCAAAAATGACCAACATCGCACCCCCGCCCTTTTAGCCCAAAACGGGTCAAAAATGGCCAAAATCGCACCCCCGGACCTTTTAGCCCAAAACGGGACAAAAATGGCCAAAATCGCACCTCCAGCCCTTTTAGCCCAAAACGGGTCAAAAATGACCAAAATCGCACCCCCAGCCCTTTTAGCCCAAAACGGGTCAAAAATGACCAAAATCGCACCTCCGGGCTTTTAACCAAAAAAGGGTCAAAAATGACCAAAATCGCACCCCCTTCCCTTTTAGCCCAAAATGGGTCAAAAATGACCAAAATCGCACCCCCGGCCCTTTTAGCCCAAAACGGGTCAAAAATTGCCAAAATCGCACCCCCGGCCCTTTTAGCCCAAAACGGGTCAAAAGTGACCAAAATCGCACCTCCGGCCCTTTCAGCCCAAAACAGGTCAAAAATGGCCAAAATCGCACCTCCGGGCTTTTAACCAAAAAAGGGTCAAAAATGACCAAAATCGCACCCCCTTCCCTTTTAGCCCAAAATGGGTCAAAAATGACCAAAATCGCACCCCCGGCCCTTTTAGCCCAAAACGGGTCAAAAGTGACCAAAATCGCACCTCCGGCCCTTTCAGCCCAAAACAGGTCAAAAATGGCCAAAATCGCACCCCCGGCCCTTTTAGCCCAAAACGGGTCAAAAATGGCCAAAATCGCACCCCCGGCCCTTTTAGCCCAAAAAAGGGTCAAAAGTGACCAAAATCGCACCCCCGGCCCTTTTAGCCCAAAACGGGTCAAAAATAGCCAAAATCGCACCTCTGGGCTTTTAGCCAAAAAAGGGGTCAAAAATGGCCAAAATCGCATCCCCGGCCCTTTTGGCCCAAAACGGGTCAAAAATGGCCAAAATCGCACCCCCGGCCCTTTTAGCCCAAAACGGGTCAAAAATGGCCAAAATCGCACCCCTGGCCCTTTTAGCCCAAAACGGGTCAAAAATGGCCAAAATCGCACCCCCGGCCTTTTTAGCCCAAAAAGGGGTCAAAAATTACTAAAATCGCACCCCCGGCCCTTTCAGCCGAAAACAGGTCAAAAATTTCCAAAATCGCACCCCCGGCCCTTTTAGGCCAAAACGGGTCAAAAATGGCCAAAATCGCACCCCCAACCCTTTTAGCCCAAAACGGGTCAAAAATGGCCAAAATCGCACCCCCGGGCTTTTAACCAAAAAGGGGTCAAAAATGACCAAAATCGCACCCCCTTCCCCTTTATCCCAAAATGGGTCAAAAATGACCAAAATCGCACCCCCTGTCCTTTTGGCTCAAAACGGGTCAAAAATGACCAAAATCGCACCCTCGGCCCTTTCAGCCCAAAACGGGTCAAAAATGGCCAAAATCGCACCCCTGGCCCTTTTAGCCCAAAACAGGTCAAAAATGACCAAAATCACACCCCCGGCCCTTTTAGCCAAAAAAGGGGTCCAAAATGTCCAAAATCGCACCCCCGGCCCTTTTAGCCAAAAACGGGTCAAAAATGACCAAAATCGCACCCCCGGCCCTTTTAGCCCAAAATGGGTCAAAAATGACCAAAATCGCACCCCCGGCCCTTTTAGCCCAAAATGGGTCAAAAATGACCAAAATCGCACCCCCGGCCCTTTTAGCCCAAATGGGTCAAAAATGACCAAAATCGCACCCCCGGCCCTTTTAGCCCAAAACGGGTCAAAAATGGCCAAAATCGCACCCCCGGCCCTTTTAGCCCAAAATGCGTCAAAAATGGCCAAAATCACACCCCCGGCCCTTTTAGCCCAAAACGGGTCAAAAATGGCCAAAATTGCACCCCCGGCCCTTTTAGCCCAAAACGGGTCAAAAATGGCCAAAATCGCACCCCCGGCCCTTTTAGCCAAAAAAGGGGTCCAAAATGACCAAAATCGCACCCCGGGCCCTTTTTTGCCAAAAATGGGTCAAAAATGACCAAAATCGCACTCCCGGTGCTTGTAGCCAAAAACGGGTCAAAAATGACCAAAATCGCACCCCCGGCCCTTTTAGCCCAAAACGGGTCAAAAATTACCAAAATCGCACCCCCTGTCCTTTTAGCCCAAAACGTGTCAAAAATGACCAAAATCGCACCGCCGGCCCTTTTAGCCAAAAACGGGTCAAAAATGACCAAAATCGCACCCCCGGCCCTTTTAGCCAAAAACGGGTCAAAAATGACCAAAATCGCACCCCCAGCCCTTTTAGCCCAAAATGGGTCAAAAATGACCAAAATCGCACCCCCGGCCCTTTTAGCCCAAAACGGGTCAAAAATGGCCAAAATCGCACCCCCGGCCCTTTTAGCCCAAAACAGGTAAAAAATGACCAAAATCGCACCCCCCGGCCCTTTTAGCCAAAAAAGGGGTCCAAAATGACCAAAATCGCACCCCCGGCCCTTTTAGCCAAAAACGGGTCAAAAATGACCCAAATCGCACCCCCGGCCCTTTTAGCCCAAAATGGGTCAAAAATGACCAAAATCGCACCCCCAGCCCTTTTAGCCAAAAACGGGTCAAAAATGACCAAAATCGCGCCCCCGGCCCTTTTAGCCAAAAAAGGGGTCCAAAATGACCACAATCGCACCCCCGTCCCTTTTAGCCAAAAACGGGTCAAAAATGACCAAAATCGCACCCCCGGCCCTTTTAGCCAAAAACGGGTCAAAAATGACCAAAATCGCACCCCCAGCCCTTTTAGCCCAAAATGGGTCAACAATGACCAAAATCGCACCCCCGGCCCTTTTAGCACAAAACGGGTCAAAAATGGCCAAAATCGCACCCCCTGTCCTTTTAGCCCAAAACGGGTCAAAAATGACCAAAATCTCACCCTCGGCCCTTTCAGCCCAAAACGGGTCAAAAATGGCCAAAATCGCACCCCTGGCCCTTTTAGCCCAAAACGGGTCAACAATGGCCAAAATCGCACCCCCGGCCCTTTTAGATCAAAACGAGTCAAAATTGGCCAAAATCGCACCCGCTGCCCTTTTAGCCCAAAACGGGTCAAAAATGGCCAAAATCGCACCCCCTTCCCTTTTAGCCCAAAATGGGTCAAAAATGACCAAAATCGCACCCCCGGCCCTTTTAGCCCAAAACCGGTCAAAAATGGCCAAAATCGCACCCCCTGTCCTTTTAGCCCAAAACAGGTCAAAAATGACCAAAATCGCACCCTCGGCCCTTTCAGCCCAAAACGGGTCAAAAATGGCCAAAATCGCACCCCTGGCCCTTTTTGCCCAAAACAGGTCAAAAATGACCAAAATCACACCCCCGGCCCTTTTAGCCAAAAAAGGGGTCCAAAATGTCCAAAATCGCACCCCCGGCCCTTTTAGCCAAAAACGGGTCAAAAATGACCAAAATCGCACCCCCGGCCCTTTTAGCCCAAAATGGGTCAAAAATGACCAAAATCGCACCCCCGGCCCTTTTAGCCCAAAATGGGTCAAAAATGACCAAAATCGCACCCCCGGCCCTTTTAGCCCAAATGGGTCAAAAATGACCAAAATCGCACCCCCGGCCCTTTTAGCCCAAAACGGGTCAAAAATGGCCAAAATCGCACCCCCGGCCCTTTTAGCCCAAAATGCGTCAAAAATGGCCAAAATCACACCCCCGGCCCTTTTAGCCCAAAACGGGTCAAAAATGGCCAAAATCGCACCCCCGGCCCTTTTAGCCCAAAACGGGTCAAAAATGGCCAAAATCGCACCCCCGGCCCTTTTAGCCAAAAAAGGGGTCCAAAATGACCAAAATCGCACCCCGGGCCCTTTTTTGCCAAAAATGGGTCAAAAATGACCAAAATCGCACTCCCGGTGCTTGTAGCCAAAAACGGGTCAAAAATGACCAAAATCGCACCCCCGGCCCTTTTAGCCCAAAACGGGTCAAAAATGGCCAAAATCGCACCTCCGGGCTTTTAACCAAAAAAGGGGTCAAAAATGACCAAAATCGCACCCCCGGCCCTTTTAGCCCAAAACGGGTCAAAAATTACCAAAATCGCACCCCCTGTCCTTTTAGCCCAAAACGTGTCAAAAATGACCAAAATCGCACCGCCGGCCCTTTTAGCCAAAAACGGGTCAAAAATGACCAAAATCGCACCCCCGGCCCTTTTAGCCAAAAACGGGTCAAAAATGACCAAAATCGCACCCCCAGCCCTTTTAGCCCAAAATGGGTCAAAAATGACCAAAATCGCACCCCCAGCCCTTTTAGCCCAAAATGGGTCAAAAATGACCAAAATCGCACCCCCGGCCCTTTTAGCCAAAAAAGGGGTCAAAAATGACCAAAATCGCACCCCCGGCCCTTTTAGCCCAAAACGGGTCAAAAATGACCAAAATCGCACCCCCGGCCCTTTTAAGTAAAAAAGGGGTCCAAAATGAACAAAATCTCACCCCCTGTCCTTTTAGCCCAAAACGGGTCAAAAATGACCAAAATCGCACCCCCGGCCCTTTTAGCCCAAAATGGGTCACAAATGACCAAAATCGCACCCCCGGCCCTTTTAGCCAAAAAAGGGGTCAAAAATGGCCAAAATCGCACCCCCGGACCTTTTAGCCCAAAACGGGACAAAAATGGCCAAAATCGCACCCCCAGCCCTTTTAGCCCAAAACGGGTCAAAAATTACCAAAATCGCACCCCCGGACCTTTTAGCCCAAAACGGGACAAAAATGGCCAAAATCGCACCTCCAGCCCTTTTAGCCCAAAACGGGTCAAAAATGACCAAAATCGCACCCCCGGCCCTTTTAGCCCAAAACGGGTCAAAAATTACCAAAATCGCACCCTCGGCCCTTTCAGCCCAAAACGGGTCAAAAATGGCCAAAATCGCACCCCTGGCCCTTTTAGCCCAAAACGGGTCAAAAATGACCAAAATCACACCCCCGGCCCTTTTAGCCAAAAAAGGGGTCCAAAATGTCCAAAATCGCACCCCCGGCCCTTTTAGCCAAAAACGGGTCAAAAATGACCAAAATCGCACCCCCGGCCCTTTTAGCCCAAAATGGGTCAAAAATTACCAAAATCGCACCCCCGGCCCTTTTAGCCCAAAATGGGTCAAAAATGACAAAAAATCGCACCCCCGGCCCTTTTAGCCCAAAATGGGTCAAAAATGAACAAAATTGCACCCCCAGCCCTTTTAGCCCAAAATGGGTCAACAATGACCAAAATCGCACCCCCGGCCCTTTTAGCACAAAACGGGTCAAAAATGGCCAAAATCGCACCCCCTGTCCTTTTAGCCCAAAACGGGTCAAAAATGACCAAAATCTCACCCTCGGCCCTTTCAGCCCAAAACGGGTCAAAAATGGCCAAAATCGCACCCCTGGCCCTTTTAGCCCAAAACGGGTCAACAATGGCCAATATCGCACCCCCGGCCCTTTTAGATCAAAACGAGTCAAAATTGGCCAAAATCGCACCCGCTGCCCTTTTACCCCAAAACGGGTCAAAAATGGCCAAAATCGCACCCCCTTCCCTTTTAGCCCAAAATGGGTCAAAAATGACCAAAATCGCACCCCCGGCCCTTTTAGCCCAAAACCGGTCAAAAATGGCCAAAATCGCACCCCCTGTCCTTTTAGCCCAAAACAGGTCAAAAATGACCAAAATCGCACCCTCGGCCCTTTCAGCCCAAAACGGGTCAAAAATGGCCAAAATCGCACCCCTGGCCCTTTTAGCCCAAAACAGGTCAAAAATGACCAAAATCACACCCCCGGCCCTTTTAGCCAAAAAAGGGGTCCAAAATGTCCAAAATCGCACCCCCGGCCCTTTTAGCCAAAAACGGGTCAAAAATGACCAAAATCGCACCCCCGGCCCTTTTAGCCCAAAATGGGTCAAAAATGACCAAAATCGCACCCCCGGCCCTTTTAGCCCAAAATGGGTCAAAAATGACCAAAATCGCACCCCCGGCCCTTTTAGCCCAAATGGGTCAAAAATGACCAAAATCGCACCCCCGGCCCTTTTAGCCCAAAACGGGTCAAAAATGGCCAAAATCGCACCCCCGGCCCTTTTAGCCCAAAATGCGTCAAAAATGGCCAAAATCACACCCCCGGCCCTTTTAGCCCAAAACGGGTCAAAAATGGCCAAAATCGCACCCCCGGCCCTTTTAGCCCAAAACGGGTCAAAAATGGCCAAAATCGCACCCCCGGCCCTTTTAGCCAAAAAAGGGGTCCAAAATGACCAAAATCGCACCCCGGGCCCTTTTTTGCCAAAAATGGGTCAAAAATGACCAAAATCGCACTCCCGGTGCTTGTAGCCAAAAACGGGTCAAAAATGACCAAAATCGCACCCCCGGCCCTTTTAGCCCAAAACGGGTCAAAAATGGCCAAAATCGCACCTCCGGGCTTTTAACCAAAAAAGGGGTCAAAAATGACCAAAATCGCACCCCCGGCCCTTTTAGCCCAAAACGGGTCAAAAATTACCAAAATCGCACCCCCTGTCCTTTTAGCCCAAAACGTGTCAAAAATGACCAAAATCGCACCGCCGGCCCTTTTAGCCAAAAACGGGTCAAAAATGACCAAAATCGCACCCCCGGCCCTTTTAGCCAAAAACGGGTCAAAAATGACCAAAATCGCACCCCCAGCCCTTTTAGCCCAAAATGGGTCAAAAATGACCAAAATCGCACCCCCAGCCCTTTTAGCCCAAAATGGGTCAAAAATGACCAAAATCGCACCCCCGGCCCTTTTAGCCAAAAAAGGGGTCAAAAATGACCAAAATCGCACCCCCGGCCCTTTTAGCCCAAAACGGGTCAAAAATGACCAAAATCGCACCCCCGGCCCTTTTAAGTAAAAAAGGGGTCCAAAATGAACAAAATCTCACCCCCTGTCCTTTTAGCCCAAAACGGGTCAAAAATGACCAAAATCGCACCCCCGGCCCTTTTAGCCCAAAATGGGTCACAAATGACCAAAATCGCACCCCCGGCCCTTTTAGCCAAAAAAGGGGTCAAAAATGACCAAAATCGCACCACCGGCCCTTTTAGCCCAAAACGGGTCAAAAATGACCAAAATCGCACCCCCGGCCCTTTTAGCCAAAAAAGGGGTCCAAAATGAACAAAATCTCACCCCCTGTCCTTTTAGCCCAAAACGGGTCAAAAATGACCAAAATCGCACCCCCGGCCCTTTTAGCCGAAAACGGGTCAAAAATGACCAAAATCGCACCTCCGGCCCTTTTAGCCAAAAAAGGGGTCCAAAATGACCAAAATCGCACCCCCTGCCCTTTTAGCCAAAAACGGGTCAAAAATGACCAAAATCGCACCCTCGGCCCTTTCAGCCCAAAACGGGTCAAAAATGACCAAAATCGCACCCCCAGCCCTTTTAGCCCAAAACGGGTCAAAAATGACCAAAATCGCACCCCCGACCCTTTTAGCCCAAAACGGGTCAAAAATGGCCAAAATCGCACCCCCTGTCCTTTTAGCCCAAAACAGGTCAAAAATGACCAAAATCGCACCCTCGGCCCTTTCAGCCCAAAACGGGTCAAAAATGGCCAAAATCGCACCCCTGGCCCTTTTAGCCCAAAACGGGTCAAAAATGACCAAAATCGCACCCCCGGCCCTTTTAGATCAAAACGGGTCAAAAATGGCCAAAATCGCACCCCCTGCCCTTTTAGCCCAAAACGGGTCAAAAATGGCCAAAATCGCACCACCAGCCCTTTTAGCCCAAAACGGGTCAAAAATGACCAAAATCGCACCCCCGGCCCTTTTAGCCAAAAAAGGGGTCCAAAATGACCAAAATCTCACCCCCCGGCCCTTTTAGCCAAAAACGAGTCAAAAATGACCCAAATCGCACCCCCGGCCCTTTTAGCCCAAAATGGGTCAAAAATGACCAAAATCGCACCCCCGGCCCTTTTAGCCCAAAACGGATCAAAAATGACCAAAATCGCACCCCCGGCCCTTTTAGCCCAAAATGGGTCAAAAATGACCAAAATCGCACCCCCGGCCCTTTTAGCCAAAAAAGGGGTCAAAAATGACCAAAATCGCACCCCCGGAACTTTTAGCCCAAAACGGGTCAAAAATGACCAAAATCACACCCCCGGCCCTTTTAACTAAAAAAGGGGTCCAAAATGAACAAAATCTCACCCCCTGTCCTTTTAGCCCAAAACGGGTCAAAAATGACCAAAATCGCACCCCCGGCCCTTTTAGCCCAAAATGGGTCAAAAATGACCAAAATCGCACCCCCGGCCCTTTTAGCCAAAAAAGGGGTCAAAAATGACCAAAATCGCACCACCGGCCCTTTTAGCCCAAAACGGGTCAAAAATGACCAAAATCGCACCCCCGGCCCTTTTAGCCAAAAAAGGGGTCCAAAATGAACAAAATCTCACCCCCTGTCCTTTTAGCCCAAAACGGGTCCAAAATGACCAAAATCGCACCCCCTGCCCTTTTAGCCAAAAACGGGTCAAAAATGACCAAAATCGCACCCTCGGCCCTTTCAGCCCAAAACGGGTCAAAAATGACCAAAATCGCACCCCCGGCCCTTTTAGCCCAAAACGGGTCAAAAATGACCAAAATCGCACCCCCGACCCTTTTAGCCCAAAACGGGTCAAAAATGGCCAAAATCGCACCCCCTGTCCTTTTAGCCCAAAACAGGTCAAAAATGACCAAAATCGCACCCTCGGCCCTTTCAGCCCAAAACGGGTCAAAAATGGCCAAAATCGCACCCCTGGCCCTTTTAGCCCAAAACGGGTCAAAAATGACCAAAATCGCACCCCCGGCCCTTTTAGATCAAAACGGGTCAAAAATGGCCAAAATCGCACCCCCTGCCCTTTTAGCCCAAAACGGGTCAAAAATGGCCAAAATCGCACCCCCAGCCCTTTTAGCCAAAAACGGGTCAAAAATGACCACAATCGCACCCCCGTCCCTTTTAGCCAAAAACGGGTCAAAAATGACCAAAATCGCACCCCCGGCCCTTTTAGCCAAAAACGGGTCAAAAATGACCAAAATCGCACCCCCCGGCCCTTTTAGCCCAAAATGGGTCAAAAATGACCAAAATCGCACCCCTGGCCCTTTTAGCCCAAAATGAGTCAAAAATGACCAAAATCGCACCCCCGGCCCTTTTAGCCCAAAACGGGTCAAAAATGGCCAAAATCGCACCTCCGGGCTTTTAACCAAAAAAGGGGTCAAAAATGACCAAAACCGCCCCCCCGGCCCTTTCAGCCCAAAACGGGTCAAAAATGACCAAAATCGCACCCCCGGCCCTTTTAGCCCAAAACGGGTCAAAAATGGCCAAAATCGCACCCGGGCCCTTTTAGCCCAAAAAGGGGTCAAAAGTGACCAAAATTGCACCCCCGGCCCTTTCAGCCCAAAACAGGTCAAAAGTGACCAAAATCGCACCCCCGGCCCTTTCAGCCCAAAACAGGTAAAAAATGGCCAAAATCGCACCCCCGACCTTTTAGCCCAAAACGGGACAAAAATGGCCAAAATCGCACCCCCAGCCCTTTTAGCCCAAAACGAGTCAAAAATTACCAAAATCGCACCCCCGGCCCTTTTAGCCCAAAACGGGTCAAAATTGACCAAAATCGCACCTCCGGACCTTTTAGCCCAAAACAGGTCAAAATTGACCAAAATCGCACCCCCGGCCCTTTTAGCCCAAAACGGGTCAAAAATGGCCAAAATCGTACCCCCGGCCCTTTTAGCCCAAAACGGGTCAAAAATGGCCAAAATCGCACCCCCGGCACTTTTAGCCCAAAACGGGTCAAAAATGACCAAAATCGCACCCCCGGCCCTTTTAGCCCAAAACGGGTCAAAAATGACCAAAATCGCACCCTCGGCCCTTTCAGCCCAAAACGGGTAAAAAATGACCAAAATCGCACCCCCGGCCCTTTTAGCCCAAAACGGGTCAAAAATGACCAAAATCGCACCCTCGGCCCTTTAAGCCCAAAACGGGTCAAAAATGACCAAAATCGCACCCCCTGTCCTTTTAGCCCAAAACGGGTCAAAAATGACCAAAATCGCACCCTCGGCCCTTTCAGCCCAAAACGGGTCAAAAATGGCCAAAATTGCACCCCTGGCCCTTTTAGCCCAAAACGGGTCAAAAATGACCAAAATCGCACCCCCGGCCCTTTTAGCCCAAAACGGGTCAAAAATGACCAAAATCGCACCCCCTGTCCTTTTAGCCCAAAACGGGTCAAAAATGACCAAAATCGCACCCCCGGCCCTTTTAGCCCAAAACGGGTCAAAAATGACCAAAATCGCACCCCCTGTCCTTTTAGCCCAAAACAGGTCAAAAATGGCCAAAATCGCACCCCCGGCCCTTTTAGCCCAAAACGGGTCAAAAATGGCCAAAATCGCACCCCCGGCCCTTTTAGCCCAAAACAGGTAAAAAATGACCAAAATCGCACCCCCCGGCCCTTTTAGCCAAAAAAGGGGTCCAAAATGACCAAAATCGCACCCCCGGCCCTTTTAGCCAAAAACGGGTCAAAAATGACCCAAATCGCACCCCCGGCCCTTTTAGCCCAAAACGGGTCAAAAATGGCCAAAATTGCACCCCTGGCCCTTTTAGCCCAAAACGGGTCAAAAATGACCAAAATCGCGCCCCCGGCCCTTTTAGCCAAAAAAGGGGTCCAAAATGACCACAATCGCACCCCCGTCCCTTTTAGCCAAAAACGGGTCAAAAATGACCAAAATCGCACCCCCGGCCCTTTTAGCCAAAAACGGGTCAAAAATGACCAAAATCGCACCCCCCGGCCCTTTTAGCCCAAAATGGGTCAAAAATGACCAAAATCGCACCCCCGGCCCTTTTAGCCCAAAATGGGTCAAAAATGACCAAAATCGCACCCCCGGCCCTTTTAGCCCAAAACGGGTCAAAAATGGCCAAAATCGCACCTCCGGGCTTTTAACCAAAAAAGGGGTCATAAATGGCCAAAACCGCCCCCCCGGCCCTTTCAGCCCAAAACGGGTCAAAAATGACCAAAATCGCACCCCCGGCCCTTTTAGCCCAAAACGGGTCAAAAATGGCCAAAATCGCACCCGGGCCCTTTTAGCCCAAAACGGGTCAAAAGTGACCAAAATTGCACCCCCGGCCCTTTCAGCCCAAAACAGGTCAAAAGTGACCAAAATCGCACCCCCGGCCCTTTCAGCCCAAAACAGGTAAAAAATGGCCAAAATCGCACCCCCTGCCTTTTAGCCCAAAAGGGGTCAAAAATGGCCAAAATCGCACCCCCGGACCTTTTAGCCCAAAACGGGACAAAAATGGCCAAAATCGCACCCCCAGCCCTTTTAGCCCAAAACGGGTCAAAAATTACCAAAATCGCACCCCCGGCCCTTTTAACCCAAAACGGGTCAAAATTGACCAAAATCGCACCCCCGGACCTTTTAGCCCAAAACAGGTCAAAATTGACCAAAATCGCACCCCCGGCCCTTTTAGCCCAAAATGGGTCAAAAATGGCCAAAATCGTACCCCCGGCCCTTTTAGCCCAAAACGGGTCAAAAATGGCCAAAATCGCACCCCCGGCACTTTTAGCCCAAAACGGGTCAAAAATGGCCAAAATCGCATCCCCGGCCCTTTTAGCCCAAAACGGGTCAAAAATGACCAACATCGCACCCCCGCCCTTTTAGCCCAAAACGGGTCAAAAATGGCCAAAATCGCACCCCCGGACCTTTTAGCCCAAAACGGGACAAAAATGGCCAAAATCGCACCTCCAGCCCTTTTAGCCCAAAACGGGTCAAAAATGACCAAAATCGCACCCCCGGCCCTTTTAGCCCAAAACGGGTCAAAAATTACCAAAATCGCACCCTCGGCCCTTTCAGCCCAAAACGGGTCAAAAATGGCCAAAATCGCACCCCTGGCCCTTTTAGCCCAAAACGGGTCAAAAATGACCAAAATCACACCCCCGGCCCTTTTAGCCAAAAAAGGGGTCCAAAATGTCCAAAATCGCACCCCCGGCCCTTTTAGCCAAAAACGGGTCAAAAATGACCAAAATCGCACCCCCGGCCCTTTTAGCCCAAAATGGGTCAAAAATTACCAAAATCACACCCCCGGCCCTTTTAGCCCAAAATGGGTCAAAAATGACAAAAAATCGCACCCCCGGCCCTTTTAGCCCAAAATGGGTCAAAAATGAACAAAATTGCACCCCCAGCCCTTTTAGCCCAAAATGGGTCAACAATGACCAAAATCGCACCCCCGGCCCTTTTAGCACAAAACGGGTCAAAAATGGCCAAAATCGCACCCCCTGTCCTTTTAGCCCAAAACGGGTCAAAAATGACCAAAATCTCACCCTCGGCCCTTTCAGCCCAAAACGGGTCAAAAATGGCCAAAATCGCACCCCTGGCCCTTTTAGCCCAAAACGGGTCAAAAATGGCCAAAATCGCACCCCCGGCCCTTTTAGATCAAAACGAGTCAAAAATGGCCAAAATCGCACCCCCGGCACTTTTAGCCCAAAACGGGTCAAAAATGGCCAAAATCGCATCCCCGGCCCTTTTAGCCCAAAACGGGTCAAAAATGACCAACATCGCACCCCCGCCCTTTTAGCCCAAAACGGGTCAAAAATGGCCAAAATCGCACCCCCGGACCTTTTAGCCCAAAACGGGACAAAAATGGCCAAAATCGCACCTCCAGCCCTTTTAGCCCAAAACGGGTCAAAAATGACCAAAATCGCACCCCCAGCCCTTTTAGCCCAAAACGGGTCAAAAATGACCAAAATCGCACCTCCGGGCTTTTAACCAAAAAAAGGGTCAAAAATGACCAAAATCGCACCCCCTTCCCTTTTAGCCCAAAATGGGTCAAAAATGACCAAAATCGCACCCCCGGCCCTTTTAGCCCAAAACGGGTCAAAAATTGCCAAAATCGCACCCCCGGCCCTTTTAGCCCAAAACGGGTCAAAAGTGACCAAAATCGCACCTCCGGCCCTTTCAGCCCAAAACAGGTCAAAAATGGCCAAAATCGCACCTCCGGGCTTTTAACCAAAAAAGGGTCAAAAATGACCAAAATCGCACCCCCTTCCCTTTTAGCCCAAAATGGGTCAAAAATGACCAAAATCGCACCCCCGGCCCTTTTAGCCCAAAACGGGTCAAAAGTGACCAAAATCGCACCTCCGGCCCTTTCAGCCCAAAACAGGTCAAAAATGGCCAAAATCGCACCCCCGGCCCTTTTAGCCCAAAACGGGTCAAAAATGGCCAAAATCGCACCCCCGGCCCTTTTAGCCCAAAAAAGGGTCAAAAGTGACCAAAATCGCACCCCCGGCCCTTTTAGCCCAAAACGGGTCAAAAATAGCCAAAATCGCACCTCTGGGCTTTTAGCCAAAAAAGGGGTCAAAAATGGCCAAAATCGCATCCCCGGCCCTTTTGGCCCAAAACGGGTCAAAAATGGCCAAAATCGCACCCCCGGCCCTTTTAGCCCAAAACGGGTCAAAAATGGCCAAAATCGCACCCCTGGCCCTTTTAGCCCAAAACGGGTCAAAAATGGCCAAAATCGCACCCCCGGCCTTTTTAGCCCAAAAAGGGGTCAAAAATTACTAAAATCGCACCCCCGGCCCTTTCAGCCGAAAACAGGTCAAAAATTTCCAAAATCGCACCCCCGGCCCTTTTAGGCCAAAACGGGTCAAAAATGGCCAAAATCGCACCCCCAACCCTTTTAGCCCAAAACGGGTAAAAAATGGCCAAAATCGCACCCCCGGGCTTTTAACCAAAAAGGGGTCAAAAATGACCAAAATCGCACCCCCTTCCCTTTTATCCCAAAATGGGTCAAAAATGACCAAAATCGCACCCCCAGCCCTTTTAGCCCAAAACGGGTCAAAAATGGCCAAAATCGCACCCCCTGTCCTTTTGGCTCAAAACGGGTCAAAAATGACCAAAATCGCACCCTCGGCCCTTTCAGCCCAAAACGGGTCAAAAATGGCCAAAATCGCACCCCTGGCCCTTTTAGCCCAAAACAGGTCAAAAATGACCAAAATCACACCCCCGGCCCTTTTAGCCAAAAAAGGGGTCCAAAATGTCCAAAATCGCACCCCCGGCCCTTTTAGCCAAAAACGGGTCAAAAATGACCAAAATCGCACCCCCGGCCCTTTTAGCCCAAAATGGGTCAAAAATGACCAAAATCGCACCCCCGGCCCTTTTAGCCCAAAATGGGTCAAAAATGACCAAAATCGCACCCCCGGCCCTTTTAGCCCAAATGGGTCAAAAATGACCAAAATCGCACCCCCGGCCCTTTTAGCCCAAAACGGGTCAAAAATGGCCAAAATCGCACCCCCGGCCCTTTTAGCCCAAAATGCGTCAAAAATGGCCAAAATCACACCCCCGGCCCTTTTAGCCCAAAACGGGTCAAAAATGGCCAAAATCGCACCCCCGGCCCTTTTAGCCCAAAACGGGTCAAAAATGGCCAAAATCGCACCCCCGGCCCTTTTAGCCAAAAAAGGGGTCCAAAATGACCAAAATCGCACCCCGGGCCCTTTTTTGCCAAAAATGGGTCAAAAATGACCAAAATCGCACTCCCGGTGCTTGTAGCCAAAAACGGGTCAAAAATGACCAAAATCGCACCCCCGGCCCTTTTAGCCCAAAACGGGTCAAAAATGGCCAAAATCGCACCTCCGGGCTTTTAACCAAAAAAGGGGTCAAAAATGACCAAAATCGCACCCCCGGCCCTTTTAGCCCAAAACGGGTCAAAAATTACCAAAATCGCACCCCCTGTCCTTTTAGCCCAAAACGTGTCAAAAATGACCAAAATCGCACCGCCGGCCCTTTTAGCCAAAAACGGGTCAAAAATGACCAAAATCGCACCCCCGGCCCTTTTAGCCAAAAACGGGTCAAAAATGACCAAAATCGCACCCCCAGCCCTTTTAGCCCAAAATGGGTCAAAAATGACCAAAATCGCACCCCCAGCCCTTTTAGCCCAAAATGGGTCAAAAATGACCAAAATCGCACCCCCGGCCCTTTTAGCCAAAAAAGGGGTCAAAAATGACCAAAATCGCACCCCCGGCCCTTTTAGCCCAAAACGGGTCAAAAATGACCAAAATCGCACCCCCGGCCCTTTTAAGTAAAAAAGGGGTCCAAAATGAACAAAATCTCACCCCCTGTCCTTTTAGCCCAAAACGGGTCAAAAATGACCAAAATCGCACCCCCGGCCCTTTTAGCCCAAAATGGGTCACAAATGACCAAAATCGCACCCCCGGCCCTTTTAGCCAAAAAAGGGGTCAAAAATGACCAAAATCGCACCACCGGCCCTTTTAGCCCAAAACGGGTCAAAAATGACCAAAATCGCACCCCCGGCCCTTTTAGCCAAAAAAGGGGTCCAAAATGAACAAAATCTCACCCCCTGTCCTTTTAGCCCAAAACGGGTCAAAAATGACCAAAATCGCACCCCCGGCCCTTTTAGCCGAAAACGGGTCAAAAATGACCAAAATCGCACCTCCGGCCCTTTTAGCCAAAAAAGGGGTCCAAATGACCAAAATCGCACCCCCTGCCCTTTTAGCCAAAAACGGGTCAAAAATGACCAAAATCGCACCCTCGGCCCTTTCAGCCCAAAACGGGTCAAAAATGACCAAAATCGCACCCCCGGCCCTTTTAGCCCAAAACGGGTCAAAAATGACCAAAATCGCACCCCCGACCCTTTTAGCCCAAAACGGGTCAAAAATGGCCAAAATCGCACCCCCTGTCCTTTTAGCCCAAAACAGGTCAAAAATGACCAAAATCGCACCCTCGGCCCTTTCAGCCCAAAACGGGTCAAAAATGGCCAAAATCGCACCCCTGGCCCTTTTAGCCCAAAACGGGTCAAAAATGACCAAAATCGCACCCCCGGCCCTTTTAGATCAAAACGGGTCAAAAATGGCCAAAATCGCACCCCCTGCCCTTTTAGCCCAAAACGGGTCAAAAATGGCCAAAATCGCACCACCAGCCCTTTTAGCCCAAAACGGGTCAAAAATGACCAAAATCGCACCCCCGGCCCTTTTAGCCAAAAAAGGGGTCCAAAATGACCAAAATCTCACCCCCCGGCCCTTTTAGCCAAAAACGAGTCAAAAATGACCCAAATCGCACCCCCGGCCCTTTTAGCCCAAAATGGGTCAAAAATGACCAAAATCGCACCCCCGGCCCTTTTAGCCCAAAACGGATCAAAAATGACCAAAATCGCACCCCCGGCCCTTTTAGCCCAAAATGGGTCAAAAATGACCAAAATCGCACCCCCGGCCCTTTTAGCCAAAAAAGGGGTCAAAAATGACCAAAATCGCACCCCCGGAACTTTTAGCCCAAAACAGGTCAAAAATGACCAAAATCACACCCCCGGCCCTTTTAACTAAAAAAGGGGTCCAAAATGAACAAAATCTCACCCCCTGTCCTTTTAGCCCAAAACGGGTCAAAAATGACCAAAATCGCACCCCCGGCCCTTTTAGCCCAAAATGGGTCAAAAATGACCAAAATCGCACCCCCGGCCCTTTTAGCCAAAAAAGGGGTAAAAAATGACCAAAATCGCACCACCGGCCCTTTTAGCCCAAAACGGGTCAAAAATGACCAAAATCGCACCCCCGGCCCTTTTAGCCAAAAAAGGGGTCCAAAATGAACAAAATCTCACCCCCTGTCCTTTTAGCCCAAAACGGGTCCAAAATGACCAAAATCGCACCCCCTGCCCTTTTAGCCAAAAACGGGTCAAAAATGACCAAAATCGCACCCTCGGCCCTTTCAGCCCAAAACGGGTCAAAAATGACCAAAATCGCACCCCCGGCCCTTTTAGCCCAAAACGGGTCAAAAATGACCAAAATCGCACCCCCGACCCTTTTAGCCCAAAACGGGTCAAAAATGGCCAAAATCGCACCCCCTGACCTTTTAGCCCAAAACAGGTCAAAAATGACCAAAATCGCACCCTCTGCCCTTTCAGCCCAAAACGGGTCAAAAATGGCCAAAATCGCACCCCTGGCCCTTTTAGCCCAAAACGGGTCAAAAATGACCAAAATCGCACCCCCGGCCCTTTTAGATCAAAACGGGTCAAAAATGGCCAAAATCGCACCCCCTGCCCTTTTAGCCCAAAACGGGTCAAAAATGGCCAAAATCGCACCCCCAGCCCTTTTAGCCAAAAACGGGTAAAAAATGACCAAAATCGCGCCCCCGGCCCTTTTAGCCAAAAAAGCGGTCCAAAATGACCACAATCGCACCCCCGTCCCTTTTAGCCAAAAACGGGTCAAAAATGACCAAAATCGCACCCCCGGCCCTTTTAGCCAAAAACGGGTCAAAAATGACCAAAATCGCACCCCCCGGCCCTTTTAGCCCAAAATGGGTCAAAAATGACCAAAATCGCACCCCTGGCCCTTTTAGCCCAAAATGAGTCAAAAATGACCAAAATCGCACCCCCGGCCCTTTTAGCCCAAAACGGGTCAAAAATGGCCAAAATCGCACCTCCGGGCTTTTAACCAAAAAAGGGGTCAAAAATGACCAAAACCGCCCCCCCGGCCCTTTCAGCCCAAAACGGGTCAAAAATGACCAAAATCGCACCCCCGGCCCTTTTAGCCCAAAACGGGTCAAAAATGGCCAAAATCGCACCCGGGCCCTTTTAGCCCAAAACGGGTCAAAAGTGACCAAAATTGCACCCCCGGCCCTTTCAGCCCAAAACAGGTCAAAAGTGACCAAAATCGCACCCCCGGCCCTTTCAGCCCAAAACAGGTAAAAAATGGCCAAAATCGCACCCCCTGCCTTTTAGCCCAAAAGGGGTCAAAAATGGCCAAAATCGCACCCCCGGACCTTTTAGCCCAAAACGGGACAAAAATGGCCAAAATCGCACCCCCAGCCCTTTTAGCCCAAAACGAGTCAAAAATTACCAAAATCGCACCCCCGGCCCTTTTAGCCCAAAACGGGTCAAAATTGACCAAAATCGCACCTCCGGACCTTTTAGCCCAAAACAGGTCAAAATTGACCAAAATCGCACCCCCGGCCCTTTTAGCCCAAAACGGGTCAAAAATGGCCAAAATCGTACCCCCGGCCCTTTTAGCCCAAAACGGGTCAAAAATGGCCAAAATCGCACCCCCGGCACTTTTAGCCCAAAACGGGTCAAAAATGACCAAAATCGCACCCCCGGCCCTTTTAGCCCAAAACGGGTCAAAAATGACCAAAATCGCACCCTCGGCCCTTTCAGCCCAAAACGGGTAAAAAATGACCAAAATCGCACCCCCGGCCCTTTTAGCCCAAAACGGGTCAAAAATGACCAAAATCGCACCCTCGGCCCTTTAAGCCCAAAACGGGTCAAAAATGACCAAAATCGCACCCCCGGCCCTTTTAGCCCAAAACGGGTCAAAAATTACCAAAATCGCACCCCCTGTCCTTTTAGCCCAAAACAGGTCAAAAATGACCAAAATCGCACCCTCGGCCCTTTCAGCCCAAAACGGGTCAAAAATGACCAAAATCGCACCCCCGGCCCTTTTAGCCCAAAACGGGTCAAAAATGGCCAAAATCGCACCCCCTGTCCTTTTAGCCCACAGCGGGTCAAAAATGACCAAAATCGCACCCTCGGCCCTTTCAGCCCAAAACGGGTCAAAAATGGCCAAAATTGCACCCCTGGCCCTTTTAGCCCAAAACGGGTCAAAAATGACCAAAATCGCACCCCCGGCCCTTTTAGCCCAAAACGGGTCAAAAATGACCAAAATCGCACCCCCTGTCCTTTTAGCCCAAAACAGGTCAAAAATGGCCAAAATCGCACCCCCGGCCCTTGTAGCCAAAAACGGGTCAAAAATGACCAAAATCGCACCCCCGGCCCTTTTAGCCCAAAACGGGTCAAAAATGGCCAAAATCGCACCCCCGGCCCTTTTAGCCCAAAACAGGTAAAAAATGACCAAAATCGCACCCCCCGGCCCTTTTAGCCAAAAAAGGGGTCCAAAATGACCAAAATCGCACCCCCGGCCCTTTTAGCCAAAAACGGGTCAAAAATGACCCAAATCGCACCCCCGGCCCTTTTAGCCCAAAACGGGTCAAAAATGGCCAAAATTGCACCCCTGGCCCTTTTAGCCCAAAACAGGTCAAAAATGGCCAAAATCGCACCCCCGGCCCTTTTAGCCCAAAACGGGTCAAAAATGGCCAAAATCGCACCCCCGGCCCTTTTAGCCCAAAACAGGTAAAAAATGACCAAAATCGCACCCCCCGGCCCTTTTAGCCAAAAAAGGGGTCCAAAATGACCAAAATCGCACCCCCGGCCCTTTTAGCCAAAAACGGGTCAAAAATGACCCAAATCGCACCCCCGGCCCTTTTAGCCCAAAACGGGTCAAAAATGGCCAAAATTGCACCCCTGGCCCTTTTAGCCCAAAACGGGTCAAAAATGACCAAAATCGCGCCCCCGGCCCTTTTAGCCAAAAAAGGGGTCCAAAATGACCACAATCGCACCCCCGTCCCTTTTAGCCAAAAACGGGTCAAAAATGACCAAAATCGCACCCCCGGCCCTTTTAGCCAAAAACGGGTCAAAAATGACCAAAATCGCACCCCCCGGCCCTTTTAGCCCAAAATGGGTCAAAAATGACCAAAATCGCACCCCCGGCCCTTTTAGCCCAAAATGGGTCAAAAATGACCAAAATCGCACCCCCGGCCCTTTTAGCCCAAAACGGGTCAAAAATGGCCAAAATCGCACCTCCGGGCTTTTAACCAAAAAAGGGGTCATAAATGGCCAAAACCGCCCCCCCGGCCCTTTCAGCCCAAAACGGGTCAAAAATGACCAAAATCGCACCCCCGGCCCTTTTAGCCCAAAACGGGTCAAAAATGGCCAAAATCGCACCCGGGCCCTTTTAGCCCAAAACGGGTCAAAAGTGACCAAAATTGCACCCCCGGCCCTTTCAGCCCAAAACAGGTCAAAAGTGACCAAAATCGCACCCCCGGCCCTTTCAGCCCAAAACAGGTAAAAAATGGCCAAAATCGCACCCCCTGCCTTTTAGCCCAAAAGGGGTGAAAAATGGCCAAAATCGCACCCCCGGACCTTTTAGCCCAAAACGGGACAAAAATGGCCAAAATCGCACCCCCAGCCCTTTTAGCCCAAAACGGGTCAAAAATTACCAAAATCGCACCCCCGGCCCTTTTAACCCAAAACGGGTCAAAATTGACCAAAATCGCACCCCCGGACCTTTTAGCCCAAAACAGGTCAAAATTGACCAAAATCGCACCCCCGGCCCTTTTAGCCCAAAATGGGTCAAAAATGGCCAAAATCGCACCCCTGGCCCTTTTAGCCCAAAATGAGTCAAAAATGACCAAAATCGCACCCCCGGCCCTTTTAGCCCAAAACGGGTCAAAAATGGCCAAAATCGCACCTCCGGGCTTTTAACCAAAAAAGGGGTCAAAAATGACCAAAACCGCCCCCCCGGCCCTTTCAGCCCAAAACGGGTCAAAAATGACCAAAATCGCACCCCCGGCCCTTTTAGCCCAAAACGGGTCAAAAATGGCCAAAATCGCACCCGGGCCCTTTTAGCCCAAAACGGGTCAAAAGTGACCAAAATTGCACCCCCGGCCCTTTCAGCCCAAAACAGGTCAAAAGTGACCAAAATCGCACCCCCGGCCCTTTCAGCCCAAAACAGGTAAAAAATGGCCAAAATCGCACCCCCTGCCTTTTAGCCCAAAAGGGGTCAAAAATGGCCAAAATCGCACCCCCGGACCTTTTAGCCCAAAACGGGACAAAAATGGCCAAAATCGCACCCCCAGCCCTTTTAGCCCAAAACGAGTCAAAAATTACCAAAATCGCACCCCCGGCCCTTTTAGCCCAAAACGGGTCAAAATTGACCAAAATCGCACCTCCGGACCTTTTAGCCCAAAACAGGTCAAAATTGACCAAAATCGCACCCCCGGCCCTTTTAGCCCAAAACGGGTCAAAAATGGCCAAAATCGTACCCCCGGCCCTTTTAGCCCAAAACGGGTCAAAAATGGCCAAAATCGCACCCCCGGCACTTTTAGCCCAAAACGGGTCAAAAATGACCACAATCGCACCCCCGGCCCTTTTAGCCCAAAACGGGTCAAAAATGACCAAAATCGCACCCTCGGCCCTTTCAGCCCAAAACGGGTAAAAAATGACCAAAATCGCACCCCCGGCCCTTTTAGCCCAAAACGGGTCAAAAATGACCAAAATCGCACCCTCGGCCCTTTAAGCCCAAAACGGGTCAAAAATGACCAAAATCGCACCCCCGGCCCTTTTAGCCCAAAACGGGTCAAAAATTACCAAAATCGCACCCCCTGTCCTTTTAGCCCAAAACAGGTCAAAAATGACCAAAATCGCACCCTCGGCCCTTTCAGCCCAAAACGGGTCAAAAATGACCAAAATCGCACCCCCGGCCCTTTTAGCCCAAAACGGGTCAAAAATGGCCAAAATCGCACCCCCTGTCCTTTTAGCCCACAGCGGGTCAAAAATGACCAAAATCGCACCCTCGGCCCTTTCAGCCCAAAACGGGTCAAAAATGGCCAAAATTGCACCCCTGGCCCTTTTAGCCCAAAACGGGTCAAAAATGACCAAAATCGCACCCCCGGCCCTTTTAGCCCAAAACGGGTCAAAAATGACCAAAATCGCACCCCCTGTCCTTTTAGCCCAAAACAGGTCAAAAATGGCCAAAATCGCACCCCCGGCCCTTGTAGCCAAAAACGGGTCAAAAATGACCAAAATCGCACCCCCGGCCCTTTTAGCCCAAAACGGGTCAAAAATGGCCAAAATCGCACCCCCGGCCCTTTTAGCCCAAAACAGGTAAAAAATGACCAAAATCGCACCCCCCGGCCCTTTTAGCCAAAAAAGGGGTCCAAAATGACCAAAATCGCACCCCCGGCCCTTTTAGCCAAAAACGGGTCAAAAATGACCCAAATCGCACCCCCGGCCCTTTTAGCCCAAAACGGGTCAAAAATGGCCAAAATTGCACCCCTGGCCCTTTTAGCCCAAAACAGGTCAAAAATGGCCAAAATCGCACCCCCGGCCCTTTTAGCCCAAAACGGGTCAAAAATGGCCAAAATCGCACCCCCGGCCCTTTTAGCCCAAAACAGGTAAAAAATGACCAAAATCGCACCCCCCGGCCCTTTTAGCCAAAAAAGGGGTCCAAAATGACCAAAATCGCACCCCCGGCCCTTTTAGCCAAAAACGGGTCAAAAATGACCCAAATCGCACCCCCGGCCCTTTTAGCCCAAAACGGGTCAAAAATGGCCAAAATTGCACCCCTGGCCCTTTTAGCCCAAAACGGGTCAAAAATGACCAAAATCGCGCCCCCGGCCCTTTTAGCCAAAAAAGGGGTCCAAAATGACCACAATCGCACCCCCGTCCCTTTTAGCCAAAAACGGGTCAAAAATGACCAAAATCGCACCCCCGGCCCTTTTAGCCAAAAACGGGTCAAAAATGACCAAAATCGCACCCCCCGGCCCTTTTAGCCCAAAATGGGTCAAAAATGACCAAAATCGCACCCCCGGCCCTTTTAGCCCAAAATGGGTCAAAAATGACCAAAATCGCACCCCCGGCCCTTTTAGCCCAAAACGGGTCAAAAATGGCCAAAATCGCACCTCCGGGCTTTTAACCAAAAAAGGGGTCATAAATGGCCAAAACCGCCCCCCCGGCCCTTTCAGCCCAAAACGGGTCAAAAATGACCAAAATCGCACCCCCGGCCCTTTTAGCCCAAAACGGGTCAAAAATGGCCAAAATCGCACCCGGGCCCTTTTAGCCCAAAACGGGTCAAAAGTGACCAAAATTGCACCCCCGGCCCTTTCAGCCCAAAACAGGTCAAAAGTGACCAAAATCGCACCCCCGGCCCTTTCAGCCCAAAACAGGTAAAAAATGGCCAAAATCGCACCCCCTGCCTTTTAGCCCAAAAGGGGTGAAAAATGGCCAAAATCGCACCCCCGGACCTTTTAGCCCAAAACGGGACAAAAATGGCCAAAATCGCACCCCCAGCCCTTTTAGCCCAAAACGGGTCAAAAATTACCAAAATCGCACCCCCGGCCCTTTTAACCCAAAACGGGTCAAAATTGACCAAAATCGCACCCCCGGACCTTTTAGCCCAAAACAGGTCAAAATTGACCAAAATCGCACCCCCGGCCCTTTTAGCCCAAAATGGGTCAAAAATGGCCAAAATCGTACCCCCGGCCCTTTTAGCCCAAAACGGGTCAAAAATGGCCAAAATCGCACCCCCGGCACTTTTAGCCCAAAACGGGTCAAAAATGGCCAAAATCGCATCCCCGGCCCTTTTAGCCCAAAACGGGTCAAAAATGACCAACATCGCACCCCCGCCCTTTTAGCCCAAAACGGGTCAAAAATGGCCAAAATCGCACCCCCGGACCTTTTAGCCCAAAACGGGACAAAAATGGCCAAAATCGCACCTCCAGCCCTTTTAGCCCAAAACGGGTCAAAAATGACCAAAATCGCACCCCCGGCCCTTTTAGCCCAAAACGGGTCAAAAATTACCAAAATCGCACCCTCGGCCCTTTCAGCCCAAAACGGGTCAAAAATGGCCAAAATCGCACCCCTGGCCCTTTTAGCCCAAAACGGGTCAAAAATGACCAAAATCACACCCCCGGCCCTTTTAGCCAAAAAAGGGGTCCAAAATGTCCAAAATCGCACCCCCGGCCCTTTTAGCCAAAAACGGGTCAAAAATGACCAAAATCGCACCCCCGGCCCTTTTAGCCCAAAATGGGTCAAAAATTACCAAAATCGCACCCCCGGCCCTTTTAGCCCAAAATGGGTCAAAAATGACAAAAAATCGCACCCCCGGCCCTTTTAGCCCAAAATGGGTCAAAAATGAACAAAATTGCACCCCCAGCCCTTTTAGCCCAAAATGGGTCAACAATGACCAAAATCGCACCCCCGGCCCTTTTAGCACAAAACGGGTCAAAAATGGCCAAAATCGCACCCCCTGTCCTTTTAGCCCAAAACGGGTCAAAAATGACCAAAATCTCACCCTCGGCCCTTTCAGCCCAAAACGGGTCAAAAATGGCCAAAATCGCACCCCTGGCCCTTTTAGCCCAAAACGGGTCAACAATGGCCAATATCGCACCCCCGGCCCTTTTAGATCAAAACGAGTCAAAATTGGCCAAAATCGCACCCGCTGCCCTTTTAGCCCAAAACGGGTCAAAAATGGCCAAAATCGCACCCCCTTCCCTTTTAGCCCAAAATGGGTCAAAAATGACCAAAATCGCACCCCCGGCCCTTTTAGCCCAAAACCGGTCAAAAATGGCCAAAATCGCACCCCCTGTCCTTTTAGCCCAAAACAGGTCAAAAATGACCAAAATCGCACCCTCGGCCCTTTCAGCCCAAAACGGGTCAAAAATGGCCAAAATCGCACCCCTGGCCCTTTTAGCCCAAAACAGGTCAAAAATGACCAAAATCACACCCCCGGCCCTTTTAGCCAAAAAAGGGGTCCAAAATGTCCAAAATCGCACCCCCGGCCCTTTTAGCCAAAAACGGGTCAAAAATGACCAAAATCGCACCCCCGGCCCTTTTAGCCCAAAATGGGTCAAAAATGACCAAAATCGCACCCCCGGCCCTTTTAGCCCAAAATGGGTCAAAAATGACCAAAATCGCACCCCCGGCCCTTTTAGCCCAAATGGGTCAAAAATGACCAAAATCGCACCCCCGGCCCTTTTAGCCCAAAACGGGTCAAAAATGGCCAAAATCGCACCCCCGGCCCTTTTAGCCCAAAATGCGTCAAAAATGGCCAAAATCACACCCCCGGCCCTTTTAGCCCAAAACGGGTCAAAAATGGCCAAAATCGCACCCCCGGCCCTTTTAGCCCAAAACGGGTCAAAAATGGCCAAAATCGCACCCCCGGCCCTTTTAGCCAAAAAAGGGGTCCAAAATGACCAAAATCGCACCCCGGGCCCTTTTTTGCCAAAAATGGGTCAAAAATGACCAAAATCGCACTCCCGGTGCTTGTAGCCAAAAACGGGTCAAAAATGACCAAAATCGCACCCCCGGCCCTTTTAGCCCAAAACGGGTCAAAAATGGCCAAAATCGCACCTCCGGGCTTTTAACCAAAAAAGGGGTCAAAAATGACCAAAATCGCACCCCCGGCCCTTTTAGCCCAAAACGGGTCAAAAATTACCAAAATCGCACCCCCTGTCCTTTTAGCCCAAAACGTGTCAAAAATGACCAAAATCGCACCGCCGGCCCTTTTAGCCAAAAACGGGTCAAAAATGACCAAAATCGCACCCCCGGCCCTTTTAGCCAAAAACGGGTCAAAAATGACCAAAATCGCACCCCCAGCCCTTTTAGCCCAAAATGGGTCAAAAATGACCAAAATCGCACCCCCAGCCCTTTTAGCCCAAAATGGGTCAAAAATGACCAAAATCGCACCCCCGGCCCTTTTAGCCAAAAAAGGGGTCAAAAATGACCAAAATCGCACCCCCGGCCCTTTTAGCCCAAAACGGGTCAAAAATGACCAAAATCGCACCCCCGGCCCTTTTAAGTAAAAAAGGGGTCCAAAATGAACAAAATCTCACCCCCTGTCCTTTTAGCCCAAAACGGGTCAAAAATGACCAAAATCGCACCCCCGGCCCTTTTAGCCCAAAATGGGTCACAAATGACCAAAATCGCACCCCCGGCCCTTTTAGCCAAAAAAGGGGTCAAAAATGACCAAAATCGCACCACCGGCCCTTTTAGCCCAAAACGGGTCAAAAATGACCAAAATCGCACCCCCGGCCCTTTTAGCCAAAAAAGGGGTCCAAAATGAACAAAATCTCACCCCCTGTCCTTTTAGCCCAAAACGGGTCAAAAATGACCAAAATCGCACCCCCGGCCCTTTTAGCCGAAAACGGGTCAAAAATGACCAAAATCGCACCTCCGGCCCTTTTAGCCAAAAAAGGGGTCCAAAATGACCAAAATCGCACCCCCTGCCCTTTTAGCCAAAAACGGGTCAAAAATGACCAAAATCGCACCCTCGGCCCTTTCAGCCCAAAACGGGTCAAAAATGACCAAAATCGCACCCCCGGCCCTTTTAGCCCAAAACGGGTCAAAAATGACCAAAATCGCACCCCCGACCCTTTTAGCCCAAAACGGGTCAAAAATGGCCAAAATCGCACCCCCTGTCCTTTTAGCCCAAAACAGGTCAAAAATGACCAAAATCGCACCCTCGGCCCTTTCAGCCCAAAACGGGTCAAAAATGGCCAAAATCGCACCCCTGGCCCTTTTAGCCCAAAACGGGTCAAAAATGACCAAAATCGCACCCCCGGCCCTTTTAGATCAAAACGGGTCAAAAATGGCCAAAATCGCACCCCCTGCCCTTTTAGCCCAAAACGGGTCAAAAATGGCCAAAATCGCACCACCAGCCCTTTTAGCCCAAAACGGGTCAAAAATGACCAAAATCGCACCCCCGGCCCTTTTAGCCAAAAAAGGGGTCCAAAATGACCAAAATCTCACCCCCCGGCCCTTTTAGCCAAAAACGAGTCAAAAATGACCCAAATCGCACCCCCGGCCCTTTTAGCCCAAAATGGGTCAAAAATGACCAAAATCGCACCCCCGGCCCTTTTAGCCCAAAACGGATCAAAAATGACCAAAATCGCACCCCCGGCCCTTTTAGCCCAAAATGGGTCAAAAATGACCAAAATCGCACCCCCGGCCCTTTTAGCCAAAAAAGGGGTCAAAAATGACCAAAATCGCACCCCCGGAACTTTTAGCCCAAAACGGGTCAAAAATGACCAAAATCACACCCCCGGCCCTTTTAACTAAAAAAGGGGTCCAAAATGAACAAAATCTCACCCCCTGTCCTTTTAGCCCAAAACGGGTCAAAAATGACCAAAATCGCACCCCCGGCCCTTTTAGCCCAAAATGGGTCAAAAATGACCAAAATCGCACCCCCGGCCCTTTTAGCCAAAAAAGGGGTCAAAAATGACCAAAATCGCACCACCGGCCCTTTTAGCCCAAAACGGGTCAAAAATGACCAAAATCGCACCCCCGGCCCTTTTAGCCAAAAAAGGGGTCCAAAATGAACAAAATCTCACCCCCTGTCCTTTTAGCCCAAAACGGGTCCAAAATGACCAAAATCGCACCCCCTGCCCTTTTAGCCAAAAACGGGTCAAAAATGACCAAAATCGCACCCTCGGCCCTTTCAGCCCAAAACGGGTCAAAAATGACCAAAATCGCACCCCCGGCCCTTTTAGCCCAAAACGGGTCAAAAATGACCAAAATCGCACCCCCGACCCTTTTAGCCCAAAACGGGTCAAAAATGGCCAAAATCGCACCCCCTGTCCTTTTAGCCCAAAACAGGTCAAAAATGACCAAAATCGCACCCTCGGCCCTTTCAGCCCAAAACGGGTCAAAAATGGCCAAAATCGCACCCCTGGCCCTTTTAGCCCAAAACGGGTCAAAAATGACCAAAATCGCACCCCCGGCCCTTTTAGATCAAAACGGGTCAAAAATGGCCAAAATCGCACCCCCTGCCCTTTTAGCCCAAAACGGGTCAAAAATGGCCAAAATCGCACCCCCAGCCCTTTTAGCCAAAAACGGGTCAAAAATGACCAAAATCGCGCCCCCGGCCCTTTTAGCCAAAAAAGCGGTCCAAAATGACCACAATCGCACCCCCGTCCCTTTTAGCCAAAAACGGGTCAAAAATGACCAAAATCGCACCCCCGGCCCTTTTAGCCAAAAACGGGTCAAAAATGACCAAAATCGCACCCCCCGGCCCTTTTAGCCCAAAATGGGTCAAAAATGACCAAAATCGCACCCCTGGCCCTTTTAGCCCAAAATGAGTCAAAAATGACCAAAATCGCACCCCCGGCCCTTTTAGCCCAAAACGGGTCAAAAATGGCCAAAATCGCACCTCCGGGCTTTTAACCAAAAAAGGGGTCAAAAATGACCAAAACCGCCCCCCCGGCCCTTTCAGCCCAAAACGGGTCAAAAATGACCAAAATCGCACCCCCGGCCCTTTTAGCCCAAAACGGGTCAAAAATGGCCAAAATCGCACCCGGGCCCTTTTAGCCCAAAAAGGGGTCAAAAGTGACCAAAATTGCACCCCCGGCCCTTTCAGCCCAAAACAGGTCAAAAGTGACCAAAATCGCACCCCCGGCCCTTTCAGCCCAAAACAGGTAAAAAATGGCCAAAATCGCACCCCCTGCCTTTTAGCCCAAAAGGGGTCAAAAATGGCCAAAATCGCACCCCCGACCTTTTAGCCCAAAACGGGACAAAAATGGCCAAAATCGCACCCCCAGCCCTTTTAGCCCAAAACGAGTCAAAAATTACCAAAATCGCACCCCCGGCCCTTTTAGCCCAAAACGGGTCAAAATTGACCAAAATCGCACCTCCGGACCTTTTAGCCCAAAACAGGTCAAAATTGACCAAAATCGCACCCCCGGCCCTTTTAGCCCAAAACGGGTCAAAAATGGCCAAAATCGTACCCCCGGCCCTTTTAGCCCAAAACGGGTCAAAAATGGCCAAAATCGCACCCCCGGCACTTTTAGCCCAAAACGGGTCAAAAATGACCAAAATCGCACCCCCGGCCCTTTTAGCCCAAAACGGGTCAAAAATGACCAAAATCGCACCCTCGGCCCTTTCAGCCCAAAACGGGTAAAAAATGACCAAAATCGCACCCCCGGCCCTTTTAGCCCAAAACGGGTCAAAAATGACCAAAATCGCACCCTCGGCCCTTTAAGCCCAAAACGGGTCAAAAATGACCAAAATCGCACCCCCTGTCCTTTTAGCCCAAAACGGGTCAAAAATGACCAAAATCGCACCCTCGGCCCTTTCAGCCCAAAACGGGTCAAAAATGGCCAAAATTGCACCCCTGGCCCTTTTAGCCCAAAACGGGTCAAAAATGACCAAAATCGCACCCCCGGCCCTTTTAGCCCAAAACGGGTCAAAAATGACCAAAATCGCACCCCCTGTCCTTTTAGCCCAAAACAGGTCAAAAATGGCCAAAATCGCACCCCCGGCCCTTTTAGCCCAAAACGGGTCAAAAATGGCCAAAATCGCACCCCCGGCCCTTGTAGCCAAAAACGGGTCAAAAATGACCAAAATCGCACCCCCGGCCCTTTTAGCCCAAAACGGGTCAAAAATGGCCAAAATCGCACCCCCGGCCCTTTTAGCCCAAAACAGGTAAAAAATGACCAAAATCGCACCCCCCGGCCCTTTTAGCCAAAAAAGGGGTCCAAAATGACCAAAATCGCACCCCCGGCCCTTTTAGCCAAAAACGGGTCAAAAATGACCCAAATCGCACCCCCGGCCCTTTTAGCCCAAAACGGGTCAAAAATGGCCAAAATTGCACCCCTGGCCCTTTTAGCCCAAAACGGGTCAAAAATGACCAAAATCGCGCCCCCGGCCCTTTTAGCCAAAAAAGGGGTCCAAAATGACCACAATCGCACCCCCGTCCCTTTTAGCCAAAAACGGGTCAAAAATGACCAAAATCGCACCCCCGGCCCTTTTAGCCAAAAACGGGTCAAAAATGACCAAAATCGCACCCCCCGGCCCTTTTAGCCCAAAATGGGTCAAAAATGACCAAAATCGCACCCCCGGCCCTTTTAGCCCAAAATGGGTCAAAAATGACCAAAATCGCACCCCCGGCCCTTTTAGCCCAAAACGGGTCAAAAATGGCCAAAATCGCACCTCCGGGCTTTTAACCAAAAAAGGGGTCATAAATGGCCAAAACCGCCCCCCCGGCCCTTTCAGCCCAAAACGGGTCAAAAATGACCAAAATCGCACCCCCGGCCCTTTTAGCCCAAAACGGGTCAAAAATGGCCAAAATCGCACCCGGGCCCTTTTAGCCCAAAACGGGTCAAAAGTGACCAAAATTGCACCCCCGGCCCTTTCAGCCCAAAACAGGTCAAAAGTGACCAAAATCGCACCCCCGGCCCTTTTAGCCCAAAACGGGTCAAAAATGACCAACATCGCACCCCCGCCCTTTTAGCCCAAAACGGGTCAAAAATGGCCAAAATCGCACCCCCGGACCTTTTAGCCCAAAACGGGACAAAAATGGCCAAAATCGCACCTCCGGCCCTTTTAGCCCAAAACGGGTCAAAAATGACCAAAATCGCACCCCCGGCCCTTTTAGCCCAAAACGGGTCAAAAATTACCAAAATCGCACCCTCGGCCCTTTCAGCCCAAAACGGGTCAAAAATGGCCAAAATCGCACCCCTGGCCCTTTTAGCCCAAAACGGGTCAAAAATGACCAAAATCACACCCCCGGCCCTTTTAGCCAAAAAAGGGGTCCAAAATGTCCAAAATCGCACCCCCGGCCCTTTTAGCCAAAAACGGGTCAAAAATGACCAAAATCGCACCCCCGGCCCTTTTAGCCCAAAATGGGTCAAAAATTACCAAAATCGCACCCCCGGCCCTTTTAGCCCAAAATGGGTCAAAAATGACAAAAAATCGCACCCCCGGCCCTTTTAGCCCAAAATGGGTCAAAAATGAACAAAATTGCACCCCCAGCCCTTTTAGCCCAAAATGGGTCAACAATGACCAAAATCGCACCCCCGGCCCTTTTAGCACAAAACGGGTCAAAAATGGCCAAAATCGCACCCCCTGTCCTTTTAGCCCAAAACGGGTCAAAAATGACCAAAATCTCACCCTCGGCCCTTTCAGCCCAAAACGGGTCAAAAATGGCCAAAATCGCACCCCTGGCCCTTTTAGCCCAAAACGGGTCAACAATGGCCAAAATCGCACCCCCGGCCCTTTTAGATCAAAACGAGTCAAAATTGGCCAAAATCGCACCCGCTGCCCTTTTAGCCCAAAACGGGTCAAAAATGGCCAAAATCGCACCCCCGGACCTTTTAGCCCAAAATGGGACAAAAATGGCCAAAATCGCACCCCCAGCCCTTTTAGCCAAAAACAGGTCAAAAATGACAAAAATCGCACCCCCGGGCTTTTAACCAAAAAGGGGTCAAAAATGACCAAAATCGCACCCCCTTCCCTTTTAGCCCAAAATGGGTCAAAAATGACCAAAATCGCACCCCCGGCCCTTTTAGCCCAAAACCGGTCAAAAATGGCCAAAATCGCACCCCCTGTCCTTTTAGCCCAAAACAGGTCAAAAATGACCAAAATCGCACCCTCGGCCCTTTCAGCCCAAAACGGGTCAAAAATGGCCAAAATCGCACCCCTGGTCCTTTTAGCCCAAAACGGGTCAAAAATGGCCAAAATCACACCCCCGGCCCTTTTAGATCAAAACGGGTCAAAAATGGCCAAAATCGCACCCCCTGCCCTTTAAGCCCAAAACGGGTCAAAATTGACCAAAATTGCACCCCCGGCCCTTTTAGCCCAAAACGGGTCAAAAATGGCCAAAATCGCACCCTCGGCCCTTTTAGCCCAAAATGGGTCAAAAATGACCAAAATCGCACCCCCGGCCCTTTTAGCCAAAAACGGGTCAAAAATGACCAAAATCGCACCCCCAGCCCTTTTAGCCCAAAACGGGTCAAAAATGACCAAAATCGCACCTCCGGGCTTTTAACCAAAAAAGGGTCAAAAATGACCAAAATCGCACCCCCTTCCCTTTTAGCCCAAAATGGGTCAAAAATGACCAAAATCGCACCCCCGGCCCTTTTAGCCCAAAACGGGTCAAAAATTGCCAAAATCGCACCCCCGGCCCTTTTAGCCCAAAACGGGTCAAAAGTGACCAAAATCGCACCTCCGGCCCTTTCAGCCCAAAACAGGTCAAAAATGGCCAAAATCGCACCTCCGGGCTTTTAACCAAAAAAGGGTCAAAAATTACCAAAATCGCACCCCCTTCCCTTTTAGCCCAAAATGGGTCAAAAATGACCAAAATCGCACCCCCGGCCCATTTAGCCCAAAACGGGTCAAAAGTGACCAAAATCGCACCTCCGGCCCTTTCAGCCCAAAACAGGTCAAAAATGGCCAAAATCGCACCCCCGGCCCTTTTAGCCCAAAACGGGTCAAAAATGGCCAAAATCGCACCCCCGGCCCTTTTAGCCCAAAAAAGGGTCAAAAGTGACCAAAATCGCACCCCCGGCCCTTTTAGCCCAAAACGGGTCAAAAATAGCCAAAATCGCACCTCTGGGCTTTTAGCCAAAAAAGGGGTCAAAAATGGCCAAAATCGCATCCCCGGCCCTTTTGGCCCAAAATGGGTCAAAAATGGCCAAATCGCACCCCCGGCCCTTTTAGCCCAAAACGGGTCAAAAATGGCCAAAATCGCACCCCTGGCCCTTTTAGCCCAAAACGGGTCAAAAATGGCCAAAATCGCACCCCCGGCCTTTTTAGCCCAAAAAGGGGTCAAAAATTACTAAAATCGCACCCCCGGCCCTTTCAGCCGAAAACAGGTCAAAAATTTCCAAAATCGCACCCCCGGCCCTTTTAGGCCAAAACGGGTCAAAAATGGCCAAAATCGCACCCCCAACCCTTTTAGCCCAAAACGGGTCAAAAATGGCCAAAATCGCACCCCCGGGCTTTTAACCAAAAAGGGGTCAAAAATGACCAAAATCGCACCCCCTTCCCTTTTATCCCAAAATGGGTCAAAAATGACCAAAATCGCACCCCCAGCCCTTTTAGCCCAAAACGGGTCAAAAATGGCCAAAATCGCACCCCCTGTCCTTTTGGCTCAAAACGGGTCAAAAATGACCAAAATCGCACCCTCGGCCCTTTCAGCCAAAACGGGTCAAAAATGGCCAAAATCGCACCCCTGGCCCTTTTAGCCCAAAACAGGTCAAAAATGACCAAAATCACACCCCCGGCCCTTTTAGCCAAAAAAGGGGTCCAAAATGTCCAAAATCGCACCCCCGGCCCTTTTAGCCAAAAACGGGTCAAAAATGACCAAAATCGCACCCCCGGCCCTTTTAGCCCAAAATGGGTCAAAAATTACCAAAATCGCACCCCCGGCCCTTTTAGCCCAAAATGGGTCAAAAATGACAAAAAATCGCACCCCCGGCCCTTTTAGCCCAAAATGGGTCAAAAATGAACAAAATTGCACCCCCAGCCCTTTTAGCCCAAAATGGGTCAACAATGACCAAAATCGCACCCCCGGCCCTTTTAGCACAAAACGGGTCAAAAATGGCCAAAATCGCACCCCCTGTCCTTTTAGCCCAAAACGGGTCAAAAATGACCAAAATCTCACCCTCGGCCCTTTCAGCCCAAAACGGGTCAAAAATGGCCAAAATCGCACCCCTGGCCCTTTTAGCCCAAAACGGGTCAAAAATGGCCAAAATCGCACCCCCGGCCCTTTTAGATCAAAACGAGTCAAAATTGGCCAAAATCGCACCCGCTGCCCTTTTAGCCCAAAACGGGTCAAAAATGGCCAAAATCGCACCCCCGGACCTTTTAGCCCAAAATGGGACAAAAATGGCCAAAATCGCACCCCCGGCCTTTTTAGCCCAAAAAGGGGTCAAAAATTACTAAAATCGCACCCCCGGCCCTTTCAGCCGAAAACAGGTCAAAAATTTCCAAAATCGCACCCCCGGCCCTTTTAGGCCAAAACGGGTCAAAAATGGCCAAAATCGCACCCCCAACCCTTTTAGCCCAAAACGGGTCAAAAATGGCCAAAATCGCACCCCCGGGCTTTTAACCAAAAAGGGGTCAAAAATGACCAAAATCGCACCCCCTTCCCTTTTATCCCAAAATGGGTCAAAAATGACCAAAATCGCACCCCCAGCCCTTTTAGCCCAAAACGGGTCAAAAATGGCCAAAATCGCACCCCCTGTCCTTTTGGCTCAAAACGGGTCAAAAATGACCAAAATCGCACCCTCGGCCCTTTCAGCCAAAACGGGTCAAAAATGGCCAAAATCGCACCCCTGGCCCTTTTAGCCCAAAACAGGTCAAAAATGACCAAAATCACACCCCCGGCCCTTTTAGCCAAAAAAGGGGTCCAAAATGTCCAAAATCGCACCCCCGGCCCTTTTAGCCAAAAACGGGTCAAAAATGACCAAAATCGCACCCCCGGCCCTTTTAGCCCAAAATGGGTCAAAAATTACCAAAATCGCACCCCCGGCCCTTTTAGCCCAAAATGGGTCAAAAATGACAAAAAATCGCACCCCCGGCCCTTTTAGCCCAAAATGGGTCAAAAATGAACAAAATTGCACCCCCAGCCCTTTTAGCCCAAAATGGGTCAACAATGACCAAAATCGCACCCCCGGCCCTTTTAGCACAAAACGGGTCAAAAATGGCCAAAATCGCACCCCCTGTCCTTTTAGCCCAAAACGGGTCAAAAATGACCAAAATCTCACCCTCGGCCCTTTCAGCCCAAAACGGGTCAAAAATGGCCAAAATCGCACCCCTGGCCCTTTTAGCCCAAAACGGGTCAAAAATGGCCAAAATCGCACCCCCGGCCCTTTTAGATCAAAACGAGTCAAAATTGGCCAAAATCGCACCCGCTGCCCTTTTAGCCCAAAACGGGTCAAAAATGGCCAAAATCGCACCCCCGGACCTTTTAGCCCAAAATGGGACAAAAATGGCCAAAATCGCACCCCCAGCCCTTTTAGCCAAAAACAGGTCAAAAATGACAAAAATCGCACCCCCGGGCTTTTAACCAAAAAGGGGTCAAAAATGACCAAAATCGCACCCCCTTCCCTTTTAGCCCAAAACGGGTCAAAAATTACCAAAATCGCACCCTCGGCCCTTTCAGCCCAAAACGGGTCAAAAATGGCCAAAATCGCACCCCTGGCCCTTTTAGCCCAAAACGGGTCAAAAATGACCAAAATCACACCCCCGGCCCTTTTAGCCAAAAAAGGGGTCCAAAATGTCCAAAATCGCACCCCCGGCCCTTTTAGCCAAAAACGGGTCAAAAATGATCAAAATCGCACCCCCGGCCCTTTTAGCCCAAAATGGGTCAAAAATTACCAAAATCGCACCCCCGGCCCTTTTAGCCCAAAATGGGTCAAAAATGACAAAAAATCGCACCCCCGGCCCTTTTAGCCCAAAATGGGTCAAAAATGAACAAAATTGCACCCCCAGCCCTTTTAGCCCAAAATGGGTCAACAATGACCAAAATCGCACCCCCGGCCCTTTTAGCACAAAACGGGTCAAAAATGGCCAAAATCGCACCCCCTGTCCTTTTAGCCCAAAACGGGTCAAAAATGACCAAAATCTCACCCTCGGCCCTTTCAGCCCAAAACGGGTCAAAAATGGCCAAAATCGCACCCCTGGCCCTTTTAGCCCAAAACGGGTCAAAAATGGCCAAAATCGCACCCCCGGCCCTTTTAGATCAAAACGAGTCAAAATTGGCCAAAATCGCACCCGCTGCCCTTTTAGCCCAAAACGGGTCAAAAATGGCCAAAATCGCACCCCCGGACCTTTTAGCCCAAAATGGGACAAAAATGGCCAAAATCGCACCCCCAGCCCTTTTAGCCAAAAACAAGTCAAAAATGACAAAAATCGCACCCCCGGGCTTTTAACCAAAAAGGGGTCAAAAATGACCAAAATCGCACCCCCTTCCCTTTTAGCCCAAAATGGGTCAAAAATGACCAAAATCGCACCCCCGGCCCTTTTAGCCCAAAACCGGTCAAAAATGGCCAAAATCGCACCCCCTGTCCTTTTAGCCCAAAACGGGTCAAAAATGGCCAAAATCGCACCCGGGCCCTTTTAGCCCAAAACGGGTCAAAAGTGACCAAAATTGCACCCCCAGCCCTTTCAGCCCAAAACAGGTCAAAAGTGACCAAAATCGCACCCCCGGCCCTTTCAGCCCAAAACAGGTAAAAAATGGCCAAAATCGCACCCCCTGCCTTTTAGCCCAAAAGGGGTCAAAAATGGCCAAAATCGCACCCCCGGACCTTTTAGCCCAAAACGGGACAAAAATGGCCAAAATCGCACCCCCAGCCCTTTTAGCCCAAAACGAGTCAAAAATTACCAAAATCGCACCCCCGGCCCTTTTAGCCCAAAACGGGTCAAAATTGACCAAAATCGCACCTCCGGACCTTTTAGCCCAAAACAGGTCAAAATTGACCAAAATCGCACCCCCGGCCCTTTTAGCCCAAAACGGGTCAAAAATGGCCAAAATCGTACCCCCGGCCCTTTTAGCCCAAAACGGGTCAAAAATGGCCAAAATCGCACCCCCGGCACTTTTAGCCCAAAACGGGTCAAAAATGACCAAAATCGCACCCCCGGCCCTTTTAGCCCAAAACGGGTCAAAAATGACCAAAATCGCACCCTCGGCCCTTTCAGCCCAAAACGGGTCAAAAATGACCAAAATCGCACCCTCGGCCCTTTCAGCCCAAAACGGGTAAAAAATGACCAAAATCGCACCACCGGCCCTTTTAGCCCAAAACGGGTCAAAAATGACCAAAATCGCACCCTCGGCCCTTTAAGCCCAAAACGGGTCAAAAATGACCAAAATCGCACCCCCGGCCCTTTTAGCCCAAAACGGGTCAAAAATTACCAAAATCGCACCCCCTGTCCTTTTAGCCCAAAACGGGTCAAAAATGACCAAAATCGCACCCTCGGCCCTTTCAGCCCAAAACGGGTCAAAAATGGCCAAAATTGCACCCCTGGCCCTTTTAGCCCAAAACGGGTAAAAAATGACCAAAATCGCACCCCCGGCCCTTTTAGCCCAAAACGGGTCAAAAATGACCAAAATCGCACCCCCTGTCCTTTTAGCCCAAAACAGGTCAAAAATGGCCAAAATCGCACCCCCGGCCCTTTTAGCCCAAAACGGGTCAAAAATGGCCAAAATCGCACCCCCGGCCCTTTTAGCCAAAAAAGGGGTCCAAAATGTCCAAAATCGCACCCCCGGCCCTTTTAGCCAAAAACGGGTCAAAAATGACCAAAATCGCACCCCCGGCCCTTTTAGCCCAAAATGGGTCAAAAATTACCAAAATCGCACCCCCGGCCCTTTTAGCCCAAAATGGGTCAAAAATGACAAAAAATCGCACCCCCGGCCCTTTTAGCCCAAAATGGGTCAAAAATGAACAAAATTGCACCCCCAGCCCTTTTAGCCCAAAATGGGTCAACAATGACCAAAATCGCACCCCCGGCCCTTTTAGCACAAAACGGGTCAAAAATGGCCAAAATCGCACCCCCTGTCCTTTTAGCCCAAAACGGGTCAAAAATGACCAAAATCTCACCCTCGGCCCTTTCAGCCCAAAACGGGTCAAAAATGGCCAAAATCGCACCCCTGGCCCTTTTAGCCCAAAACGGGTCAAAAATGGCCAAAATCGCACCCCCGGCCCTTTTAGATCAAAACGAGTCAAAATTGGCCAAAATCGCACCCGCTGCCCTTTTAGCCCAAAACGGGTCAAAAATGGCCAAAATCGCACCCCCGGACCTTTTAGCCCAAAATGGGACAAAAATGGCCAAAATCGCACCCCCAGCCCTTTTAGCCAAAAACAGGTCAAAAATGACAAAAATCGCACCCCCGGGCTTTTAACCAAAAAGGGGTCAAAAATGACCAAAATCGCACCCTCGGCCCTTTCAGCCCAAAACGGGTAAAAAATGACCAAAATCGCACCCCCGGCCCTTTTAGCCCAAAACGGGTCAAAAATGACCAAAATCGCACCCTCGGCCCTTTAAGCCCAAAACGGGTCAAAAATGACCAAAATCGCACCCCCGGCCCTTTTAGCCCAAAACGGGTCAAAAATTACCAAAATCGCACCCCCTGTCCTTTTAGCCCAAAACAGGTCAAAAATGACCAAAATCGCACCCTCGGCCCTTTCAGCCCAAAACGGGTCAAAAATGACCAAAATCGCACCCCCGGCCCTTTTAGCCCAAAACGGGTCAAAAATGGCCAAAATCGCACCCCCGGCCCTTTTAGCCAAAAAAGGGGTCCAAAATGTCCAAAATCGCACCCCCGGCCCTTTTAGCCAAAAACGGGTCAAAAATGACCAAAATCGCACCCCCGGCCCTTTTAGCCCAAAATGGGTCAAAAATTACCAAAATCGCACCCCCGGCCCTTTTAGCCCAAAATGGGTCAAAAATGACAAAAAATCGCACCCCCGGCCCTTTTAGCCCAAAATGGGTCAAAAATGAACAAAATTGCACCCCCAGCCCTTTTAGCCCAAAATGGGTCAACAATGACCAAAATCGCACCCCCGGCCCTTTTAGCACAAAACGGGTCAAAAATGGCCAAAATCGCACCCCCTGTCCTTTTAGCCCAAAACGGGTCAAAAATGACCAAAATCTCACCCTCGGCCCTTTCAGCCCAAAACGGGTCAAAAATGGCCAAAATCGCACCCCTGGCCCTTTTAGCCCAAAACGGGTCAAAAATGGCCAAAATCGCACCCCCGGCCCTTTTAGATCAAAACGAGTCAAAATTGGCCAAAATCGCACCCGCTGCCCTTTTAGCCCAAAACGGGTCAAAAATGGCCAAAATCGCACCCCCGGACCTTTTAGCCCAAAATGGGACAAAAATGGCCAAAATCGCACCCCCAGCCCTTTTAGCCAAAAACAGGTCAAAAATGACAAAAATCGCACCCCCGGGCTTTTAACCAAAAAGGGGTCAAAAATGACCAAAATCGCACCCCCTTCCCTTTTAGCCCAAAACGGGTCAAAAATTACCAAAATCGCACCCTCGGCCCTTTCAGCCCAAAACGGGTCAAAAATGGCCAAAATCGCACCCCTGGCCCTTTTAGCCCAAAACGGGTCAAAAATGACCAAAATCACACCCCCGGCCCTTTTAGCCAAAAAAGGGGTCCAAAATGTCCAAAATCGCACCCCCGGCCCTTTTAGCCAAAAACGGGTCAAAAATGATCAAAATCGCACCCCCGGCCCTTTTAGCCCAAAATGGGTCAAAAATTACCAAAATCGCACCCCCGGCCCTTTTAGCCCAAAATGGGTGAAAAATGACAAAAAATCGCACCCCCGGCCCTTTTAGCCCAAAATGGGTCAAAAATGAACAAAATTGCACCCCCAGCCCTTTTAGCCCAAAATGGGTCAACAATGACCAAAATCGCACCCCCGGCCCTTTTAGCACAAAACGGGTCAAAAATGGCCAAAATCGCACCCCCTGTCCTTTTAGCCCAAAACGGGTCAAAAATGACCAAAATCTCACCCTCGGCCCTTTCAGCCCAAAACGGGTCAAAAATGGCCAAAATCGCACCCCTGGCCCTTTTAGCCCAAAACGGGTCAAAAATGGCCAAAATCGCACCCCCGGCCCTTTTAGATCAAAACGAGTCAAAATTGGCCAAAATCGCACCCGCTGCCCTTTTAGCCCAAAACGGGTCAAAAATGGCCAAAATCGCACCCCCGGACCTTTTAGCCCAAAATGGGACAAAAATGGCCAAAATCGCACCCCCAGCCCTTTTAGCCAAAAACAAGTCAAAAATGACAAAAATCGCACCCCCGGGCTTTTAACCAAAAAGGGGTCAAAAATGACCAAAATCGCACCCCCTTCCCTTTTAGCCCAAAATGGGTCAAAAATGACCAAAATCGCACCCCCGGCCCTTTTAGCCCAAAACCGGTCAAAAATGGCCAAAATCGCACCCCCTGTCCTTTTAGCCCAAAACGGGTCAAAAATGGCCAAAATCGCACCCCTGGCCCTTTTAGCCCAAAACGGGTCAAAAATGGCCAAAATCGCACCCCCGGCCCTTTTAGATCAAAACGAGTCAAAATTGGCCAAAATCGCACCCGCTGCCCTTTTAGCCCAAAACGGGTCAAAAATGGCCAAAATCGCACCCCCGGACCTTTTAGCCCAAAATGGGACAAAAATGGCCAAAATCGCACCCCCAGCCCTTTTAGCCAAAAACAGGTCAAAAATGACAAAAATCGCACCCCCGGGCTTTTAACCAAAAAGGGGTCAAAAATGACCAAAATCGCACCCCCTTCCCTTTTAGCCCAAAACGGGTCAAAAATTACCAAAATCGCACCCTCGGCCCTTTCAGCCCAAAACGGGTCAAAAATGGCCAAAATCGCACCCCTGGCCCTTTTAGCCCAAAACGGGTCAAAAATGACCAAAATCACACCCCCGGCCCTTTTAGCCAAAAAAGGGGTCCAAAATGTCCAAAATCGCACCCCCGGCCCTTTTAGCCAAAAACGGGTCAAAAATGATCAAAATCGCACCCCCGGCCCTTTTAGCCCAAAATGGGTCAAAAATTACCAAAATCGCACCCCCGGCCCTTTTAGCCCAAAATGGGTGAAAAATGACAAAAAATCGCACCCCCGGCCCTTTTAGCCCAAAATGGGTCAAAAATGAACAAAATTGCACCCCCAGCCCTTTTAGCCCAAAATGGGTCAACAATGACCAAAATCGCACCCCCGGCCCTTTTAGCACAAAACGGGTCAAAAATGGCCAAAATCGCACCCCCTGTCCTTTTAGCCCAAAACGGGTCAAAAATGACCAAAATCTCACCCTCGGCCCTTTCAGCCCAAAACGGGTCAAAAATGGCCAAAATCGCACCCCTGGCCCTTTTAGCCCAAAACGGGTCAAAAATGGCCAAAATCGCACCCCCGGCCCTTTTAGATCAAAACGAGTCAAAATTGGCCAAAATCGCACCCGCTGCCCTTTTAGCCCAAAACGGGTCAAAAATGGCCAAAATCGCACCCCCGGACCTTTTAGCCCAAAATGGGACAAAAATGGCCAAAATCGCACCCCCAGCCCTTTTAGCCAAAAACAAGTCAAAAATGACAAAAATCGCACCCCCGGGCTTTTAACCAAAAAGGGGTCAAAAATGACCAAAATCGCACCCCCTTCCCTTTTAGCCCAAAATGGGTCAAAAATGACCAAAATCGCACCCCCGGCCCTTTTAGCCCAAAACCGGTCAAAAATGGCCAAAATCGCACCCCCTGTCCTTTTAGCCCAAAACGGGTCAAAAATGGCCAAAATCGCACCCGGGCCCTTTTAGCCCAAAACGGGTCAAAAGTGACCAAAATTGCACCCCCAGCCCTTTCAGCCCAAAACAGGTCAAAAGTGACCAAAATCGCACCCCCGGCCCTTTCAGCCCAAAACAGGTAAAAAATGGCCAAAATCGCACCCCCTGCCTTTTAGCCCAAAAGGGGTCAAAAATGGCCAAAATCGCACCCCCGGACCTTTTAGCCCAAAACGGGACAAAAATGGCCAAAATCGCACCCCCAGCCCTTTTAGCCCAAAACGAGTCAAAAATTACCAAAATCGCACCCCCGGCCCTTTTAGCCCAAAACGGGTCAAAATTGACCAAAATCGCACCTCCGGACCTTTTAGCCCAAAACAGGTCAAAATTGACCAAAATCGCACCCCCGGCCCTTTTAGCCCAAAACGGGTCAAAAATGGCCAAAATCGTACCCCCGGCCCTTTTAGCCCAAAACGGGTCAAAAATGGCCAAAATCGCACCCCCGGCACTTTTAGCCCAAAACGGGTCAAAAATGACCAAAATCGCACCCCCGGCCCTTTTAGCCCAAAACGGGTCAAAAATGACCAAAATCGCACCCTCGGCCCTTTCAGCCCAAAACGGGTAAAAAATGACCAAAATCGCACCCCCGGCCCTTTTAGCCCAAAACGGGTCAAAAATGACCAAAATCGCACCCTCGGCCCTTTAAGCCCAAAACGGGTCAAAAATGACCAAAATCGCACCCCCGGCCCTTTTAGCCCAAAACGGGTCAAAAATTACCAAAATCGCACCCCCTGTCCTTTTAGCCCAAAACAGGTCAAAAATGACCAAAATCGCACCCTCGGCCCTTTCAGCCCAAAACGGGTCAAAAATGACCAAAATCGCACCCCCGGCCCTTTTAGCCCAAAACGGGTCAAAAATGGCCAAAATCGCACCCCCTGTCCTTTTAGCCCAAAACGGGTCAAAAATGACCAAAATCGCACCCTCGGCCCTTTCAGCCCAAAACGGGTCAAAAATGGCCAAAATTGCACCCCTGGCCCTTTTAGCCCAAAACGGGTCAAAAATGACCAAAATCGCACCCCCGGCCCTTTTAGCCCAAAACGGGTCAAAAATGACCAAAATCGCACCCCCTGTCCTTTTAGCCCAAAACAGGTCAAAAATGGCCAAAATCGCACCCCCGGCCCTTTTAGCCCAAAACGGGTCAAAAATGGCCAAAATCGCACCCCCGGCCCTTGTAGCCAAAAACGGGTCAAAAATGACCAAAATCGCACCCCCGGCCCTTTTAGCCCAAAACGGGTCAAAAATGGCCAAAATCGCACCCCCGGCCCTTTTAGCCCAAAACAGGTAAAAAATGACCAAAATCGCACCCCCCGGCCCTTTTAGCCAAAAAAGGGGTCCAAAATGACCAAAATCGCACCCCCGGCCCTTTTAGCCAAAAACGGGTCAAAAATGACCCAAATCGCACCCCCGGCCCTTTTAGCCCAAAATGGGTCAAAAATGACCAAAATCGCACCCCCAGCCCTTTTAGCCAAAAACGGGTCAAAAATGACCAAAATCGCGCCCCCGGCCCTTTTAGCCAAAAAAGGGGTCCAAAATGACCACAATCGCACCCCCGTCCCTTTTAGCCAAAAACGGGTCAAAAATGACCAAAATCGCACCCCCGGCCCTTTTAGCCAAAAACGGGTCAAAAATGACCAAAATCGCACCCCCCGGCCCTTTTAGCCCAAAATGGGTCAAAAATGACCAAAATCGCACCCCCGGCCCTTTTAGCCCAAAATGGGTCAAAAATCACCAAAATCGCACCCCCGGCCCTTTTAGCCCAAAACGGGTCAAAAATGGCCAAAATCGCACCTCCGGGCTTTTAACCAAAAAAGGGGTCAAAAATGGCCAAAACCGCCCCCCCGGCCCTTTCAGCCCAAAACGGGTCAAAAATGACCAAAATCGCACCCCCCGGCCCTTTTAGCCCAAAACGGGTCAAAAATGGCCAAAATCGCACCCGGGCCCTTTTAGCCCAAAACGGGTCAAAAGTGACCAAAATTGCACCCCCGGCCCTTTCAGCCCAAAACAGGTCAAAAGTGACCAAAATCGCACCCCCGGCCCTTTCAGCCCAAAACAGGTAAAAAATGGCCAAAATCGCACCCCCTGCCTTTTAGCCCAAAAGGGGTCAAAAATGGCCAAAATCGCACCCCCGGACCTTTTAGCCCAAAACGGGACAAAAATGGCCAAAATCGCACCCCCAGCCCTTTTAGCCCAAAACGGGTCAAAAATTACCAAAATCGCACCCCCGGCCCTTTTAACCCAAAACGGGTCAAAATTGACCAAAATCGCACCCCCGGACCTTTTAGCCCAAAACAGGTCAAAATTGACCAAAATCGCACCCCCGGCCCTTTTAGCCCAAAACGGGTCAAAAATGGCCAAAATCGTACCCCCGGCCCTTTTAGCCCAAAACGGGTCAAAAATGGCCAAAATCGCACCCCCGGCACTTTTAGCCCAAAACGGGTCAAAAATGGCCAAAATCGCATCCCCGGCCCTTTTAGCCCAAAACGGGTCAAAAATGACCAACATCGCACCCCCGCCCTTTTAGCCCAAAACGGGTCAAAAATGGCCAAAATCGCACCCCCGGACCTTTTAGCCCAAAACGGGACAAAAATGGCCAAAATCGCACCTCCAGCCCTTTTAGCCCAAAACGGGTCAAAAATGACCAAAATCGCACCCCCGGCCCTTTTAGCCCAAAACGGGTCAAAAATTACCAAAATCGCACCCTCGGCCCTTTCAGCCCAAAACGGGTCAAAAATGGCCAAAATCGCACCCCTGGCCCTTTTAGCCCAAAACGGGTCAAAAATGACCAAAATCACACCCCCGGCCCTTTTAGCCAAAAAAGGGGTCCAAAATGTCCAAAATCGCACCCCCGGCCCTTTTAGCCAAAAACGGGTCAAAAATGACCAAAATCGCACCCCCGGCCCTTTTAGCCCAAAATGGGTCAAAAATGACAAAAAATCGCACCCCCGGCCCTTTTAGCCCAAAATGGGTCAAAAATGAACAAAATTGCACCCCCAGCCCTTTTAGCCCAAAATGGGTCAACAATGACCAAAATCGCACCCCCGGCCCTTTTAGCACAAAACGGGTCAAAAATGGCCAAAATCGCACCCCCTGTCCTTTTAGCCCAAAACGGGTCAAAAATGACCAAAATCTCACCCTCGGCCCTTTCAGCCCAAAACGGGTCAAAAATGGCCAAAATCGCACCCCTGGCCCTTTTAGCCCAAAACGGGTCAAAAATGGCCAAAATCGCACCCCCGGCCCTTTTAGATCAAAACGAGTCAAAAATGGCCAAAATCTCACCCCCGGCACTTTTAGCCCAAAACGGGTCAAAAATGGCCAAAATCGCATCCCCGGCCCTTTTAGCCCAAAACGGGTCAAAAATGACCAACATCGCACCCCCGCCCTTTTAGCCCAAAACGGGTCAAAAATGGCCAAAATCGCACCCCCGGACCTTTTAGCCCAAAACGGGACAAAAATGGCCAAAATCGCACCTCCAGCCCTTTTAGCCCAAAACGGGTCAAAAATGACCAAAATCGCACCCCCGGCCCTTTTAGCCCAAAACAGGTAAAAAATGGCCAAAATCGCACCCCCTGCCTTTTAGCCCAAAAGGGGTCAAAAATGGCCAAAATCGCACCCCCGGACCTTTTAGCCCAAAACGGGTCAAAAATGACCAAAATCGCACCCCCAGCCCTTTTAGCCCAAAACGGGTCAAAAATGACCAAAATCGCACCTCCGGGCTTTTAACCAAAAAAGGGTCAAAAATGACCAAAATCGCACCCCCTTCCCTTTTAGCCCAAAATGGGTCAAAAATGACCAAAATCGCACCCCCGGCCCTTTTAGCCCAAAACGGGTCAAAAATTGCCAAAATCGCACCCCCGGCCCTTTTAGCCCAAAACGGGTCAAAAGTGACCAAAATCGCACCTCCGGCCCTTTCAGTCCAAAACAGGTCAAAAATGGCCAAAATCGCACCTCCGGGCTTTTAACCAAAAAAGGGTCAAAAATGACCAAAATCGCACCCCCTTCCCTTTTAGCCCAAAATGGGTCAAAAATGACCAAAATCGCACCCCCGGCCCTTTTAGCCCAAAACGGGTCAAAAGTGACCAAAATCGCACCTCCGGCCCTTTCAGCCCAAAACAGGTCAAAAATGGCCAAAATCGCACCCCCGGCCCTTTTAGCCCAAAACGGGTCAAAAATGGCCAAAATCGCACCCCCGGCCCTTTTAGCCCAAAAAAGGGTCAAAAGTGACCAAAATCGCACCCCCGGCCCTTTTAGCCCAAAACGGGTCAAAAATAGCCAAAATCGCACCTCTGTGCTTTTAGCCAAAAAAGGGGTCAAAAATGGCCAAAATCGCATCCCCGGCCCTTTTGGCCCAAAACGGGTCAAAAATGGCCAAAATCGCACCCCCGGCCCTTTTAGCCCAAAACGGGTCAAAAATGGCCAAAATCGCACCCCTGGCCCTTTTAGCCCAAAACGGGTCAAAAATGGCCAAAATCGCACCCCCGGCCTTTTTAGCCCAAAAAGGGGTCAAAAATTACTAAAATCGCACCCCCGGCCCTTTCAGCCGAAAACAGGTCAAAAATTTCCAAAATCGCACCCCCGGCCCTTTTAGGCCAAAACGGGTCAAAAATGGCCAAAAATCGCACCCCCGACCCTTTTAGCCCAAAACGGGTCAAAAATGGCCAAAATCACACCCCCGGGCTTTTAACCAAAAAGGGGTCAAAAATGACCAAAATCGCACCCCCTTCCCTTTTATCCCAAAATGGGTCAAAAATGACCAAAATCGCACCCCCAGCCCTTTTAGCCCAAAACGGGTCAAAAATGGCCAAAATCGCACCCTCGGCCCTTTCAGCCCAAAACGGGTCAAAAATGGCCAAAATCGCACCCCTGGCCCTTTTAGCCCAAAACGGGTCAAAAATGACCAAAATCACACCCCCGGCCCTTTTAGCCAAAAAAGGGGTCCAAAATGTCCAAAATCGCACCCCCGGCCCTTTTAGCCAAAAACGGGTCAAAAATGATCAAAATCGCACCCCCGGCCCTTTTAGCCCAAAATGGG
>NC_133332.1:299740500-299864652 GCF_042186555.1 Aquarana catesbeiana | reverse complement strand
CTCCTCTGCTAGAGAGCTGCACAGCAAGCTGTTCAGGAGACCCACGGGATGCAGTTTGTTGGATCTTATGTAATCACAATGATTAGCCGTCAAATCTCTGTCCACTGTGACAGCTAAGCCAACTATCAAAAACCAATGCAGAACGTGGTCCGTGCATATTTTGGGGTTCACTCCTGTCAGTGAACATATGTTTGTTGGCTATTGATGGGAAACAGATTCACTTTCACCAGTCTAAAGCAGTAGACAGCCTGTTGTTTCTCTTGTGAATTTGAAAAATACATTCTCCAACATATCTTATTAGACTATGACAAAACAATGCATGCTGGGACTGTAAAGGGTTACACTACTTGATATGGTTATCTTAGATGTTTTACAGTTTCATGGCTCACTGGCTTTTCATATATTTCAGGGATACTAATAGCTGGAATCACCAACCAAAATGTATTTTTTTATTTTAATGGACAACTGTCCCAAAAAGTGGACAACTCAACATTTTGAGGACACTTTTTCCATATCAGTACTAAATTGCCCACACTGATAAGGCGGTCCTCATTTTTAGTATTCGTCCTTAATATGAAGCTGGCCGCAATACGTATATATATATATATATGTTGTGGTTTGCAAGTGGTTTATTGGGGTTATGGTTAAGCTATTAGCCATAACCCCGATGTTTGTTTTTTTCAGCCAGTGGTTGGGTTTCTCAGGAAAGCAATCCGAGCAGCTCATTAGCCAATTGATCACTTTCTGAATCAACGGGAGGGGACTCCCCCCCCCCCCCCCCCCCCCCCCCCCCACCAGTGTTTCTCGGGCTTAAAGTTTTCGGCCGGCTGGTCACAGAGGCAATCAGAGACTAGATCGTCTCTGATTGCCTCTATGGCCTTGAAGGACCAGAGCGATGCAATGAAGGTCACTTCCTGTCTAGGGGAGAAGAAAACAATTTTTCTTTTAAAAAGAAAAAGTTCAAAAAAATTTTTTGATCTTTTGGTTTTAAAGGTAAAGGAGAGATTTTGGGTCTTTTTGACCCCAGATCTCTCCATAAAGAAGACCTGTCATCCTTATTTCTATTACATAGGATGTTTCCATTCCTTGTAATAGGAATAAAAGTGCTGAAAAAAAAAAAAAATTAAAGGGAGGTTGTAAAAATAAAATAAATAAGAAAAAAAGAAGCGAGCGCATACATAAGTCGTGCATGCATATGTAAACGGTGAGGTATCGCCACGATCATTAGAGCGAGAGCAATAATTAGAGCGCTAGACCTCCTCTGTAACTCTAAACAGGTAATCTGTAAAAATTTCCAAAGCATTGCCTATGGAGATTTTTAAGTACAATAGTTTTATCACCATTCCACAAGTGTTCACAATTTTAAAGTGTGACATCTTAGGTATCTATTTACTCAGCATAACATCATCTTTCATACTTTACAAAAAATTGGGGTATATATTGTGTATTTTTTTTTTTTTAATTAGTTAAAGTGTATTATTTCCAAAAAAAAAAGCTGCGCAAATACCATGCGACATAAAAAAATTGCAACAATCGCCATTCTACTCCCTAGGGTCTCTGCTAAAAAATATATATATATATATATATATATATATATATATATATATATATATATATAATGTTTGAGGGTTAAAAGTAATTTTCTAACAAAAAATACTGATTTAAACTTGTAAACAAAAAGTGCCAGAAAAGGCCGGGTCTTCAAGTGGATAATGATTCAATGATATTCAACTAAACCAAGAACTTTGTATTTTTATTTAGGACTTTAGGGCCAAGTTTAATTTGTCAGCAACTTTTATGGACTATATACTGTATATTCATAGACATTTGGCAACCCTGCCTAGTAGTGGAATGGAAGAATAGGCTGCTTTAGTCATCAGGTGCCTTTACTCATTCAGATACAAACAGGGTCCACAGTGTAAAGAGTATGTGACCTGTAGCAGCCAACCAGAAAGTCAGGAGTTGTATGGGTAGCTTATGAAAAACTGATTGGCTACTATAGAATTCCACCATAACCGCAAGAGAAACAAAGATTGCCAATATCCATATGAGAGCAACTCAAACTAATGAAAAGCAAATGTCTAGCTAGGGGCTACAGGTTACAACTAATGGTGTATAAAGCTCTGGCTCTATGGCTGTCACAATAGGACAGTGATTACAGCAGGTTGAGATAGGCCTGGGGTGACACACGGCTCTAGAAACTAAAAACACAAGACGGCGAGCAGAAATGCAACTTGAAATGTTCATATTAAGGACACGTCTCAGGGCCAGCATGCACTAAGGTTCAACAACATTATTTTTATTTGTTTTGGATAGTGTGGAAGGGGTTCGATCATTAATAAGATTTTTATTGCAGTCTGTGTTGAAGATTTCCCTACTTATTTTTTGCGCATGTAACAGTTAGCAGCAAGAAAGGAAAGGAAAGAAAATTACTCCAAGGGGCAAAAAACTTTTTGAGTAGAGCTATGAAAGGTTAAAATTGCTGTCAGGTTTTATTGTTGTCTTTACAGCGGTTCTAAACTCTGAAAGTTTTTTTACCTCCATGCATGGAAGGCTTAGGTGGTATCTCTACTGAACAGTCTTTAATCTTGTTCCTTGACTTCCACTTTAAGTTACCAGGATGCAGATTTACACTAGTGTATCTGTCTCTGCTGCACTTACCAAATAGGCATGGCCACGGTGTGCTGAAATGTGCCCACACATATGCATTTTTAGGGGGTATTTACAGCCATGTTGATAACAGAAGTAGAAAGCCAAGCACATCTACACTAAACTGTGATCACCAACACTGGACTGTGATCACCTAAACATGCTGTATTGCCTTAAAGTGGAACTAAACCCATCAATTTAACAGTTTTCAAAAAACAGTTACATTCCTGGCATGTGCTGGGAATGTAACTGTCACATTGATTGTGCTCTCAACCAAACTGTCAAACCACCAAATGGCTGTAACTGATCACATGTGCAGCTTCATGGCAGCTGAAGATCAAACAGAGGCCAAGATGGCAGCTTCCTTGGCTGAAAACAATAGGAGGGTTTAGTTCTGCTTTAATGTTGCTTGGTAATAAAAATCCCTAAGAGGGGCAAGAGAGGTGGATCGGTACGCTACATCAAAGAACTTTGTGTAGCATTTGAGAGACAACAATTAGCTGACCTAATTTATCTGGCCACAAAGGCATTAAATAATCCCCATTATGAAGCGGTTAAAGGCAACATACCCATTTAGATCATCACTGTTGATGGACATTTTTAACTGATCATTTTTAAAGTTAAAAATTGAGCACTTTTGGTCCCCCCTGGATCTCTGGTTAAGGTGGCAATTAGTACTTTCATGCAGATGCTGTGATGGGGTGCAATGCATGGGGTGAAGGGCTGTGTATTTTGGCCCTTGTTCCCCCCCCTCCTGCTCCCCCTTGGCAACCCTCCATACCCCCCCCCCCCCCCCCCCCATTCTTTTCCTTTTTGTTGCACTGCTGGGTATGTAACATTAGGTTGCTGACCTATTTATGTTGTTTATACCTTTGGTATGCTAATTGTGTTTTCAATTTGCATTTTCCTATTTTGTGAGTCATTTGCTGGATATGTCATGCATTATGTCAGCCATTGTACCATGTCACTTTGCATGACTCTATATTGTTCTAAAATTGATTTAAATAAAGCACTCCTATTTTGTTAAAAAATTGACCACTTGAGTTGGATTCTCCCAGCCAACAGTTATATCTGATACTAAGAGTGCATATATTGTGACCAGTGGCAGCTGGTGCTCGCTATTTTTTTGGGGGGGGGGGGAGGGGGCGACGATCCCATCCCACCACCCACCCGCGTACACAAGACAGACAGTAAGTTGACGATCCCCCCTCCCCCTGCGGGAGACAGACAGGAAGGTGGCGATCAGAGGCCTTCTTACCTTAGGAGGCAGATGACAAGGACCAGGGTTAGTCCTAAGACCCCCCTGGCCAACTGGGTCTCAGGACCCCACTTCCTGACTGGCCAGGAGGAGAATCAGGAAGACACAAGCGAATATTCATTTGCTATTGTCACACAACTGGGGGGGGCTCAGGACACAGTGCTCTGTGCCCTAAGCCCACCCTTTTTTTAAGCCAATTAGAGCCTTAGGCTCTAATCATGTGCGTAAAAAAAACAAACAATGAAATCTATGCGTCTGGCGCCCTAAATGTAGATCAGGGGCCGGGTGCATGGATTGGGGGGGGGGGTAGTGCCCCCTGCACCCCGTATGGATGGGCCGCCACTGTGTGACTCACTTCTCTGAACCTTAGTACATGCTGGCCCTTAGCAGACCCCCCCAGAATAGAGTCCAACTCCTCTGCTCTGATTTGCCGTCAGAAAGGGGAAGCAGCAATCTACGTAATGGTTTTAGTGTATGCAGGAGCTTGCTGCCAGTCAGACTATCACCGAGTCACTTACAACATAGTCCCTAGCCTCAAAGGCACACGTGGGCTTCCCTAAAGTCCTCTTCATCATCCCTTTGTGAAAATATAAAGACTGAGCCCTGCTGGTGAGTAAGCCAAAAAAACAAAACAAAAGCAAACAGGAGGTTACTTTGGCCACAGTTAAAGCCCCAAACTTACACTGCACCCAATAAAGACCACCCCTATTCTTTGTAATTTTGACACGGTAAGGTAGGTGTGGAAAACAGCAGTTTTGTAATTAGTATTTATTACCTGCCTAGCCTACTTAAACTTGTACATGCACCTGAAGTGCTCAGGATTATGATCAAATATTGTTTGTGGCCATGCCGAAATTGGAGACACGGCTCTGTCTTCTCAGGAAACAAATGTACACAGCTGTGTCTACAGTCTCCTCGGGATTCATGGTCAACTTTTGGTGTCACAATACAAGGTGCGATCGTGTTGTTGCAAAGTCTAGTATACTATAGCAACCAATTAAAAATGTAGTTTTATTTAGCTAGATCTGTGAAAGATGAATTATGGTTGATACCCTTTAAAACTAAAATGGAGATGGAGTTACCCTTTAAAACTGTGTAGTAAATGCAGCCATATTGTGGAAATTGACCTTGAAGCTGGTCACACACATGCTACAATTTGATTGTACAGCTTCCTATGTACTTTAAATTTATACGGTAAAGGCCTACCTGACTGAATATAAATTTAAAGTGTATCAATAGCCAAAACTTTTTTTTCTTTAGTTTTGGATAGAGTTCAGAACAGTTATAACCCCTGCCAGGTTTGTATTGTTGTCTGTGTCCCTGATGAAGAGATTCACCCCTCTGTGCTGGTGATCACTGTGACTTAAGGCCAGCCATACACGAAGCAAATTTCTTTCCTGCAACCACAGACAGTGTTGATGTGGTAATCCCTCCTGCCAGGCCATTGTCTTCTCCTGGTGGGGGTGGGCAAGGGAAGCCATCCCTACCAGGAGAAGACAGTGATTATCACTAATGGCTATAGCAGCTGCTATCGATAATCGCAAGAGAATCCGACAGGCTGGTTGTACCCAAGTTGATTGATCAATCAACTTGGTACATTCAGCCTACCCATTAATGGTTCAAATCTCTGACTTCCTGACTTCGGGACCAGTCATAGAGTGCAGCACCGCTCGTGCATGCGCAGTGGGCACCCGGCTGTTACTGCAGGGTACCTATAGTAAAGATGCTGGCGGTGCCTATAATAAAGATGCTGGCGCCACCGAGGCAGAACACAGGGTGAAAACATCTGGGGTGAGCACACTGCAGAATCATGGGACCGGTGAGTGGCTGTTTATTAAATAGTTACACTTTTTTTAGCTGCTGACTTTAAGAGCCCTTGCACACTGGGGCGGTTTGCAGGCGCTATTGCGCTAATAATAGCGCCTGCAAACCGACCTGAAAGTGCCGCTGCTTGTATTCCAGTGTGAAAGCCCCCGAGGGCTTTCACACTGGAACGGTGCGCTGGCAGGACGGTAAAAAAAAGTCCTGCCAGCAGCATCTTCGGGAAGCGGTGAAGGAGCGGAGTGTATACCGCTCCTGCCCATTGAAATCAATGGGACGGCGCGGCTATACCGCCGGCAAAGCGCCTCTGCAGAGGCGCTTTGCGGTGGTATTTAACCCTTTCTCGGCCGCTAGCGGGGGGTAAAACCGCCCCGCTAGCGGCCAAATACCGACAGTAAAACGCCGCTAATAATAGCGGCGTTTTACCCGCCCGACGCCGCCCCCGCCCCAGTGTGCAAGGGCTCTAAATAAAGACAAAAATGACTGGAAATCCACTTTAACATTTGACAGTTGTCAAGAGAACAGAAGGAGATGGTAATCTTCAAGTGGAGACTCCTGTTTCAGGTTTTTTGATAGATTTCCACTTACTTTCTGCTATTTCTCTACGATAGGAAGAAAAATGAACTCCACCTAGTGGGGCACAAAAAGAAAAAAAAACAAACAGATGAGGGATTTAAACCTACTCTACTTAGGCCTCATGTACACTAACAGCTCCTAATTAGGAGCTTTTGTTATTGTTTTGCTAAAGCTCCTAAACTCAACTCCATAAAAGCCTGTGTTCACGTACACATAGGCTTTTAAGCCTCATACACACGGTACGATTTTTGTCAAAAGGCCGTGTGCCAGGATCTTGTCTTGCATACTAACGTTACACAAATTGTCGTGCCACAAACATGAACGTAGTGACGTACTACGAGGAATTTCAGCACTTGAGTGCCACCCTTTGGGCCCCTTCTGCTAATTTCGTGTTTGGTGAGCACTGATTCCGAGCATGCGCATTTGTACTTTCGACTTTTGTGTGACGGATTTGTGTACTGACCATCCGAAAATCTGACGTGGAGCTGCCGTTTGACAAAAATTTACCGGCCTGTCATCCAACATTTGTTGGCCGAAAATTGGAAAACAATTGTTGAAAGGAGCCTACTAACTGTAAGAACTTCAGACAACAGCCTGTCAAACAACAATCCCCTTCTGATTTTCGTACCGTGTGTACGAGGCTTTAGGATCATTTAGGAGCTGCTGTGGTTAGGGAAGGTTCAACCTCCCCTAACTTCCCTCTCCTGAACGTGGAAGAATCAGGATAGGAACATTTTGACTGCCGGCTGTAAAACGTGCAAAATTACTGTAAAATCGCGGCACAATTTTCCCGCAGCCAGCATCCCAAGTAGTTTGAGTGTAAGTTAAGTCCTAAAAGTAAAATAAAAAGGTTTGCCTGAAAAAATACTGTGACAAGACAGAGCCATGTGTCACAGTGTTATAAGGGTTCAGGGTTCCCACCTATTCAGGCTGAGGGGCTTGTTTTGAGAGGAGAAAACTGGCTTAGTAGTCTTTTCCAGGATTGCTAAATCCTGGTATATGTCCTGGAGACTGGAGGCTTTGTAGAGTATTGGGTGGAGTGAAGCCTCCAACAATGGATCCACCTTTTGATGGTGACCAGCAGCTACTGATTGTGGAGCTGTGCACAGGTCTTATGGTATCGGAGCAGTCCGCTGCTCAGGGCCTGACCCATCTTTGGAGACTATTGTGCTTCTAAGGAACAGCAAGTTCACAGACACACTGGAAGTATGTGTCTGGATAGTGGCCTGTTGGGCGTCTAAGACAGGTGACTTTACCAGGTCAAAGCCTCAGATAAGTTGTTTTTTCTGTGGATCTAGACTGAAGGTCAAAATTGACCTTAATAGCCAGGAGGCTGAAGCATTTATGTTGTATGCTCTAGGACAGGGTTTCTCAACCATGGTTCCTCCAGAGGTTGCTAGGGGTTCCTTGAGCAATTAGCAATTTCTGCCTCTCAGTGACACCATGTATCATGAATTGTAGGTAAAGTAACTTTTAGCAGGGGTTCCCTGAGCCTGGAAAGTTATTTCAAGGGTTGCTCTGTGTTGAAAATGTTGAGAAAGGCTGCTCTATGATATTGGTGTTCTGCAAGCACATGCAACACCTTCTTCTGTTAAAGAACTTCACTGTTGAATAAAAGTTGGGGAAAAGCCCTTAAAATACACTTTTTGTTTGGATGCTATAACCCGCTGTCTTTTTAATAAACACAGGGGGTAGCTCTTAAACGTAAAGATGGCAATTGAACTGTGTCTGACTGCTCTACCCTTGAGCTGAACCTTCACAGTACACTTTCATGGATTGCCTAAAGAGCCCTTCGCACAGCACAGTTGTTGGTTAAACTAAGGCTCCTTTCACACTTGTGCTACTTGAAAGTCACGTGATTTTGCCGCCAATTTTACAGTGATTTTTTTCTGCAATTTTGACACAACTTGAAGCAATGCCTATGTAATCTTGAGGTCTATGGACCTCAAGTCGCATCAAAGTCGGACCAAAGCAGTGCACAGATATGAATGGTACTCATTGGAAATCTTGGGGTACGGCTTGTCATGCGACTTTGCAGTCCCAAATCGCATGAGAAGTTGCACAAGTGTGAAAGGGGCCTAAAGAAATTATATAAAATGTGCTATCAAAATGTAATGTGTGACCATCTTCAGATATATACACTGGATCCTTGAGATTGGTTGACCTGAGCATTAACTCAAAATGGCTGCCCTGTCTCTGTTCTAGCAATAGGTACATTTTAAGAAGTGCAATACAGAAACATTTAATACACCAGCAAAAAAAATGTGCCTGTTTAAAACGAAGTGCAATTTCCAGCATTCTTTGTCAGGATCTTACTGGGCCTTGCTGTCAAACAGCTGTGGATATCCACAAGTTGCCTGAGGCTGGTATAATCACTTTGTCTTTCAAACCCATTTGAGGGCAATGTGAAATGAGCACTTTGCCGTTCCAATCATGCTCTGCTGACAAGTAACCTTTTCAATGACACCAAAGCTGGCACACAATAGGAAAGATGCTTTTTACAGGGAATGTTCTCTCATCGATGGAGTGCTTCTCCTTTCATACCCTTTGTTAGATGGGACCTTTTCCATTGCATGCTGGGGAATAGAGTACGCCCTATTAATCACCAAAGAATGGCATTACTTCCCAGGTACAATGGCATAATGGCATTATACTGCTGTGACTGTGGCCTATTGTTAACATCAAAATGATACCAATGTTTTTATCTCTTTAGAAAAGATTTTTTTTTCTGGCTGAGCTTTACATCATAACTGCTGCAGAATTCGAATACTATATCAAGGCATTATGTTCATATCCCAGAACTCTGTGCTGTTTAAAAGACTGTACTTTTCTGGTTAAAGGACTTTGGGTTTGGGTTAGCTGGCACCGATGATAATAAAATCAAAGTTTTATTAAGCCTTAGTAATTTACTCAATGCTACAAATAGGGTGTTGGGGAAACGCTGTATGAAACAAGCAAAGGCCCCAGTAATTTCGACAAATGATTAATAAAAAAAGTTTTGGGGGAGAGAGACCCAGTCACATGACCTGTCAGTCATGTTATTAAGGTGTTTACTTATCACTAGGTGTTCTCCACATTATTATGCAGACCATATGTGGGCCACTGGTCTCTACACAACGACCTGCCCTTTATGGATCATTATGGGTTATAAAATGCAGGCGCAGCGTGGAGTAAACCATGTGATGTCCAGCGGAGAATAGATAGCACTATCTGCTCTCTCTTATAAATGGGGGGCCCTAACTGTAAAATGCTGTATAGGGAAGGGTTGGAGCTTCTATTGGGTTTTTGGTTTCTATATCTACATAAAATGTCCCCATATGCCCTGACCCGAGGACAGGTAGGAGCTACAGCACTAACTAGACACCCCTTTGCCAAAATCAGCTCTCATATAAGAAAAATGGCATTGTTCCATTTAAATCCCTAAATATACCCTGACATGTGACTCTACACTTCTTTGCCTCAGTGATGTCTCTGACTTTGGTGTGCCGATAGGCTACAAGATTCAGAAGATGACTCTACACTTCTGTACCTCAGTGATATCACTGACTTTAGTGTGCCGATAGGCTTCAAGATTCAGAAGATGATGCTACACTTCTGTACCTCAGTGATGTCTCGGACTTTAGTGTGCTGATAGGCTACATGATTCAGAAGATGACTCTACACTTCTGTACCTCAGTGATGTCTCGGACTTTAGTATGCCGATAGGCTACATGATTCAGAAGATGACTCTAAACTTCTGTACCTCAGTGATGTCTCGGACTTTAGTGTGCTGATAGGCTACATGATTCAGAAGATGACTCTACACTTCTGTACCTCAGTGATGTCACTGACTTTAGTGTGCTGATAGGCTACAAGATTCAGAAGATGACGCTACACTTCTGTACCTCAGTGATGTCTCGGACTTTAGTGTGCTGATAGGCTACATGATTCAGAAGATGACTCTACACTTCTGTACCTCAGTGATGTCACTGACTTTAGTGTGCTGATAGGCTACAAGATTCAGAAGATGACACTACACTTCTGTACCTCAGTGATGTCACTGACTTTAGTGTTAGTGTGCTGATAGGCTACGAGATTCAGAAGATACTTCTACATTTCTGTATTTCAGTGATGTCACTGACTTTAGTGTGCCCTTAGGCTACAAGATTCAAGAAGTCAAGACTATAAAGCTGGCCACGGTTCAAATCTTGGCTAGTTCAGCAGGGAGATTCGAACCATGTATAGGGCAGGTTGGTTGTACCCTAGTCGATCCATTGATCAACTTGGATACAACCAGCATGTCGGATTTTCAGGATGGGATTATTAGCGGCCATAGCCACTAGCAATGATCACAGCTCTACCCCACCTCCCACTCCCCCGCGTTTCCCGCTGGGAGAACACAATAGCTTCGCAGGTGGCATTCCCCTATCAACAATGACTGTGTTGATGGGGGAATCAAGTGATTTTCAGGATAGAAAATTTTATCAGCTATGGCTGGTTCAACTAAATAGGAACCAGAATTATCAGCTAGCCAGTGGCTAAGATGATGACCCCGTCACAATAGTGACCATTATGGACAAAAATAAACAAGCAAACAGAAAAATGAAAGAAAAAAACATATATAAGTAAAACTGATACAACATGACCAAAATAAAACTTTTTAAAAATTTTTATAACTGTTCGTGCAACAAGGGTAGTACAAGGGTAATACGGACAGCGAGTGCGAGATAACCAGAGCACAACTTACCCCGCGTTTTAGACTTCTGAAGCAGTGGATTTTGGGTTTGGAGGTCATGAAGTCGTTGAAGCGATGGGAGAGGGGTTCCTTTTGCTGCTTGGGAGACTGGGGGCCGTTGGGAACAGCACAGGGTGAGGCAGAGGCAGGGGGAGGAGGAGGGGGCTGATGAGGGGACGTTAAGAGGGACATAAGCTATGTATAAGAAAAGGAGCAGTGATAGAATATAAACCAAATAAAAAGATATAAGGAGGAAAAAAAACAAAAAACAAAACACAAAATCGAAATGAGGATTAAACAATATTTATTCTGAACCAATGGTAAAAACACAACAAAAACTTGAAAAATAAAAAAAGTGAAAGATGGAATCCATGAGTTGCGGCCATGGTTTGGAAAGAAAGAAGAAGCTTGAGAATGTTAGAAGACGAGTGCAAAACACAGTTTAGAGATCCCTGATGAACCAATTAAGGGTGGAGGAAGCCATGCAAACTGCAAGCAGCATTCACCAGTTTTGTATGAAACCCCGAGAGTAGGGAGTAGGGGGGAGAAGAGAGCGCGGCTCCCACAAATCACCAAATGCAGACTGAAACCTCTGACTCTACATACAGATTACAGATGTTTGATATCACTAACCACGACCGATGACTGATTCCCAGTAATGGAGGGCATGCATTGATAGTTCTCATCTAAAAGTTATATGTAGATATTACCTATTTAATCAAGTAACAAGAACTCTATCAACTGCACAAGAAAAACACTGTCAAAGTGTACTAAAAATACGTGCCCTATTGTGTTGTTAAGCTGTTAAGAGTTAGAACACTGACATTAAGATTAGGGTTGCACTGATATCAATATTGGTGCCAATACTAAGCATTTGCATGAGTACTTGTACTCATGCTAATGCTCTAATACCTAAAACTCGAGTACGAGTACCGATAGTTGTACACAAATACTTGCTGATACTGAGTACCGATACTTTTGCAGTGCGATTTGAGCCCAAACAAAATGAATAGGCTCAAATTGTACTGCAAAGAATCGCATGTGATTTAAACCGGAATGTGTTGGGATTCCTGTCTGAATCACATGTGGTTTCCCCCACCGCTCCTGTGTGAACCCAGGCTTATCATAGTGACTTCAGCCTGGGTTCACACAGGAGCAGTGTGGGAAACTGCATGCGCTTCGGACAGGAATTGCACCACATTCTTGTTCAAATTGCATGCAATTCTTTGCAGCGCGATTTGAGCCTATTCATTTTGTATAGGTATCGATGCTCGGTATTGGCGAGTACTTGTGTACAAGAATCGGTTCTTGTACTCGCGGGTAAAATAATAGTATCAGTGCAACCCTAACTAAGATGTTATATACGATAAAGGATGTGTTCCATGTTTAAGTCTGGAGAAGAAGGGAGCAGACTTAATATATATATAAATAAATATAATAATCTTGGTGGACAGTCCTTGTTACGACTGCTTACCGAACACCGTGACGTTACCTAAAATCTTTGCAGAGCTGCAGACCAGAAGGCAAGATGATTATGAGACCCAGCATGCACCGTGATAAATAAGGAACCAAGGTTGGGAAGAAATATGAATAAGCAAAATGGTAATCCAGAGAGCTTCAATATGGTGATACATTACTGGAATTAAACTGAGTAAACTGACAGCAGGAGTTGAATGCTTATATACCTCTACTAAGGTTTTTAAAACTTCCTGAAATTCCTGAACCCTGGGATGTTCATCAGTCTCCAGTTCCAAGTTTAGTTCTCTGGTGTCCCCCATAATTTAGGTTCTCTTGTACTCTCTACTACTGGTCCTCTAGCCTTCCTAGAGACCAGTAATTAGCTGTGGAAGAATGCAGAGCAGAGATCCAACATGAAAGCTGATTGCTAGCTGTATATCTGAGTGCCAGGTTTTTGAGGCTCTTGGAAATCTCTCAAGGATACTGAAAATTTTTGGAAGCTCCAACAAAAAACATTTCTTATTTGCTCTATTTTGGTCTGTTAAATACACCATTGAAAGTGCCGGTTAATTCTTTCATAATTCTAGTGAGCTGATAACTTCCCGTGATTCACTGAAATATCAAGCAGTGTTACCAGCCCAGTCTAATTCACCTCTGTGGACTACAGAAAGCCTCCACCGTATGTTATGGAGATGGGGGAAGGTGCCTGGCAGTTCCTGCCAAGGGTGACACCATTGCTCCTCCACAGATTCCATACAGACAGTGGAAGGGGGTCGCCCTATGACAAGAAGTGTTACTGGCAGAAGCAAAGTAAAAAAAGACAACTGAAAAAAACACAACTGATGTACCCACCACCTCTAAGGACGGGTAAGCTGCAGTATATTGCGCTTAGATTTAGATACACTTTAGGGTACATAAAAACACATCTAGACACCTACATTTAACTCTCGCTGTCAGTTTACCTGCATTGTGTTCAGCACAGGTACACAATAAGAGTCCATTTTGAAATATGTTAATTAGTCTGAAGAAAGTTTTGAATATTCTCATACTTTATGATCAAATACATTAGGATTGATTTATCTAAGGAGAGAAGGCTATTAAATTAGTGAATACTGGTAAGTTTGCTTGTACTCCCTGTGCTTGCGGGAGTTTCCTCTGGGTACTCCGGTTTCCTCTCACACTCCAAAGAAATGCTGGTAGGCTAATTGGTTCCTGTCTAAATTGGCCCCAGTATGTGTATGTATGAATTTGAGTTAAGGCTAGTACACATGGGCCAAATGCTGGGCGGCATCAGCAGGTTCAATAGAAAGCGGCCGTCATTCGGCCCGTGTGTACTGCAGCTGGTCGGACAGAAGCCTGTTGATGTGTCATGACCATAAAAGGTCTTCCGATCGGCTCCCTCTCAGCAGCTTACCGGAGTGTTCTGGCGGGGGGGCATCCAGAAGGAGATGATGAATCTCCCCACAAGGATCACAGACCACAATAACAACCCTGACCGAGGTTCTACTTCTTCCGCTCGATCCAAAACTAAAAAGAAACATAAAGCTTTGGCTGGGGTTGGGCTGTAATGTGTATATGTTCATTGATAGTTGTAGTATGTAGCAAGGAGTAAGCAGGTGAGGGAGCTGGAAGGAAGATTGATGTAGAACATATTTTTTAGCGGTTTCTAAGAAAGAATTTTTTTCTGAACAGGGGAGATTGCTGTACTAACATCACATGGTTAGTACAATGACTCCTCTGGAGCTGTAAGTTTTTTTATTTCATTCAGCCCTGTAGGGTTGAACGAAAAAAAGAAAAAACACCAGTGTGTCAGTACACACTTTAGGGACCGATATAGTGACCGACTGTAAGCTTCTTGAGGGCAGGGACCAAGGTGAATGTATAATATATATTTAAAGCGCTGCATAAATTGTTGGCGCTATATAAGTAGCTATAATATATAAATAATATGTAATAATAATAATAATAATAATAATAATAAATAAAAAAGGGGGGCCCTTGGTTCACTTTATATACCCAATTGTGTGCAATAGAATTCTAGTATAAACAGCACATGATTGGTTAAACAAAGTGAATACAGGTTTACATTATTTGCTAACTTTCACTCTTACAAAGTGAACGACCTCTAATTCTTTAGTAAATCAACCCCATTAGCTTTTGTCCTAACACTCTTTTAGTACAGAAAGGACCTACAATTTCTTTTAGACCACTCAGCTGTATCTAACAGATGATGGTAGTTCAGGCAGAGAAACAATGGTGAGGATAATCGGCAGCTATTAGGAAAAGTCCACATTTGAAGGACTCTCACAAGTTAAGCATAGGTGGGCTTTTTATATAAACTCATCACTTCACATTTTACTCAATGTGTGCCAACGATGATTGCTCTGCATGGCCTCCACGTTCTTTGTTGTACTGTATCCGTTGATGAGGTGTGGCACCGGAGGTATGGATCAGAGGCAGCTTTGGCTCTTCAACTGGCTCCTTCAGATTCATACACCTGACATCAGATACTCACCTTTGTGATAGTGAACACTGGAAGAATGGAAGTACAGTAACTGGGCAGTGCCACCACTACTGCCTTGTAGAGAACTTTTATGAGAGAGTCTACAGTACTGTGCAAAAGTTTTAGGTAGGTGAGAAAAAAATGCTGTAAATTAGGAATTAGTTAGGTATTATTAGTGTTAATAGTTTACCTTTATCAATTAACAAAATGGAAAGTAAAGAAGAGAAATTCAAATCAAATCAATATTTGGTGTGGTCACCCATTGTCTTCAAAACAGCATCAATTCTTTTAGGTACACTGTCACTCAGTTTTTGAAGGAACTCAATTTTATTCATTGATAAAAATAAACTATCAACACTATTTCTGAAAGCATTCTTCATTTACAACATTTTTTCACACCTGCCGAAAACTTTTGCACAGTACTGTACATACAGTATATTTCCTTTTTTTAGTTTTGGAGAGTGCAAGAAAGTTTTGGAACTTGGAAGTTTTCTGTGTCCACACTAGGGAGATTTTCTACCCAGAACTAAGGACAACCAGGTGAGATGAATTGACAGAGAGAGCAACAAAAACATGTTTAACCACTTCACTACCAGGCACTTACGCCCCTTCCTGCCCAGGACAATTTTCAGCTTTCAGTGCTGTCAAACTTTGAATGACAATTGCGCGGTCATGTAACACTGTACCCAAACAACATTTTTATCATTTTCTTCCCACATATAGAGCTTTCTTTTGGTGGTATTTGATCACCTCTGGGGTTTTTATTTTTTAATAAACAAACTAAAAAAGACCAAAATTTTTGAAAAGAAAAAAGTTTTTCTTAGGTTTTGTCATAAAATGTTATATTCCCCTTCACTGATGGGCACTAATGAAGAGGCACTGATGGGCACTGATGAGGTGGCACTGATGGGCACTGATATACTGATATGTAGAATTGATGGGCACTGATAGGTGGCACTGATATGCAGCACTGATGGGCACTGAGGGGCGGCACTGATGGGCACTGACAGGTGGCACTGATGAGCACTGACAGGCAGCACTGATGGGCACTGACAGGCGGGTGTGATGGGCACTGACAGGCGGCACTTATTGGCACTGACAGGTGGCACTGATGGGCAGTGATTGGCACTGTGGTGGGCTCTGATTGGCACTGTGGTGGGCACTGATTGGCACTGTGATGGGCACTTGAAGGGTTTTATTTATTGGGGGAATGCTGGGCACTGATTAGTAGTGTTTTTGTACATTTTAGGGGGCTGTGCTGATAATCGATGTCAATGTCAAAAAAGAAACAAAGCTTTGGCTGGCTTTGGGCTGTAATGTGTATATGTTCATTGAAAGTTGTAGTATGTAGCAAGGAGTAAGCAGGTGAGGGAGTTGGAAGGAAGATTGATGTAGAACACATATTTTCTAGCGGTTTCTAAGAAAGAAGTTAAATATACCTGAAAGAGTTTGAAAACGTACATTGTACTGACCAATGAATAACATATTTCAAAATGAATGGACCCACTCTTTTAACATTATTAGGCAGTATTGTATTCCACAATTAAAGACCACTTGTAAACAGTAAGACTCAGCCATTTTCTTTCAGAATCAATAGTCAACTCATCAAAAACAAGGATTAGAGACAATGCAAGGCAAAATTTATCATCTGTACAAGGCCATTAGTCTCTTCTAGGCATCTGATAAAGTGGGCTATCATGGCAATTGTCTAACTCAGAAAATGGCTATTAGTCGATGTAAGAGATCAAAAGTGTGAAAGCAATAGCCCTTCACCCCTGAAAGTCAAAACAGTTGGATACAGAGAATTTTTCAGCCAGTGTATCTCGTCAAGACAGTGATGGCATGGGTGACGGGAGGGGTAAGGCCCCTTTTTCAGGCGGACCTGATCGGACCATCTATAGCTCTCTACGCAGTGGCGGATGTCAGCAGACATTTGTCCACTGACACACGGCGGCATTCGATCCAAGCTGCCAAAAACAGAGAGATCGGTTCCATATTCACCTAGCAGATTGGTCCCATAGAAAAGAGCGTGTCTGCTCTGCATCCGCCTGCTCAGCGGGGGTCAGCGGACAGATTCCACTGAGCAGTCCACTCCATTTGAATGGGGCCTAACTATGAAGGTTTTTCTTGGCTGAAAGTGATTTTCAAAAGCTTTAACTAGACAGTCACTCTAAACGGAATCTAGTGGTTTATAAACATTTTCTTTCTTTATTAATAAGGGTGTGTACAAAACCCCATTTTTTCAAGCTGTTTACAGAGATAGATTTGAAATATTACATATATGTTATATTCTCCTTTTCAGCCAGCAGGTAGAGCTATAAGCTCCTTTTTACATGTTTACCAGGCTAAACGTAACTGCTGTGTTGAAGAAAAACCTGTTGTGTACAGAGCTCAATAGCTCAAACTGAAATGTACACACACTTGAATGAGTCAGAGGGGTAACCCCCCCCCCTTCCTCCACCCCATGCTTGTTAAGACTCCATATAAAGTTTCACTCAAAGTGTCTAAACGCAAACAGCCTCAAAACACATATCTGTTCCCTTTAAAAATGTACTGAGAGAAGCTTACACCATTATTTGGCATTGCGACTGTTGTAGTTGGGTGGAACTAGAAATTCTGGCTGAAACAGCTTATCTTTGGGGATAAAGGACGCCAACAGGATTAACCACACCTCCAACCACGCAATCTTGTAATATCAATGCCGGGAGGAGTTGACATTTAACCCTAACTGTATTTGCTCTAAAAACAAAAAACAAAATAAATTTGTATTTTGAGTCGTTTTTACGGTCAGACTTTTTTCTTTGCATTTTTTTCATAGAACAGTCAACCAATGTTCCCTAAGCTCAGGGATGAAGGTGATACTGCAATCACATACTTTTCTAAGGTCTTAGGACTCTTTAAAAGTGGCAAAGATTGAAAATCAAGTTCACACGGCAGTTCAGATTGTTTATAACCAATGGTATAAACAGTGACTTAAAGTGACAGCAGTTAGCATGCAGTTTATGAGTGGTGATTAATCAGGTGGTAAGTAAAATAATAAATGCATCAACAACTTAACTTATATTATAAAAAAATCAACAAAACAGACAGTAAATCTTATTAAACAAAAAAAAAAGAATTTTAAATGTAACAAAAATAAAACAGTTGGGATTTAAACAGTAATAAACTTTTATAAAAGGTGGAAAGTACCTTGTTTTTCTTAATGAAAGGCCACAACTTGCCGCGGGATTTGCCAGGAGTTTTGGGATCGGTCTTCCCGTCAGCCTTGGTGTTTGTAAGACTAGTGTCCGACACAGTGCGTTTTATGGACTGCGTGAAGTCCTCAAAGTCGACATCCCCGGGAGGCTCAAACCCAGATTTGAAAGCTTCTATGACTGTCTGAGAATCCTGAAATATAGAAAATAATAGGAGAGTCTATAAAAGGTGTCATATGGGGGTCCGAGATCACCAGCAGCAGCCATTTGTAAAAGCAAACAGCTCTTTATTAATTCCCCCAGACAGGTAACATATATAGCACAAAGGAACCACATGACTAGTTCAGAGCCGTTTTCTTGGTCCCACACTGGGGTAAGGTACCTCCAAGTTTCAGGGTTCCATACAGGCCGCAGGAATTCAGCAAAAAATGTCTCAGTACCCAGAGCATTCACTTTGCTCACATCTCCTGAACTTTTCCACACTGCCTCACTGACACAGGTTCTGATTTCCCTCTGCTGTCTTTCAAGTCTCCCTTGCCTGGGGCTTAACCCCCATGGGACCAGAGTCCTGGTAGTCAGGGTTTGGAGGCTCTTCCCACCCAAAACTCTTTAAACCTCCCAAATCCCGGGTCCCTACTATGGACTTAACAATTCAAAGAGTACTGGAAATCAGTCTACTTCAGCCATACTTCCCCCAGAACACCTCACCCATCGTGGGTGAGAACCCCTGAGTACTCAGCAAATGTCTTAAAAACTTTCCCCCTTAAAGGGACCACAACTCAAATATCGGGGAAAAGTACCTGCAGTCCAGGACACATTCCCAGTGTCCTGTACAAAGGTTACACTAAAAGTTAAATCTACTGTCTTTGTGGTGGACCTACTGGTCCCCTCTCCACCCCTCCCTCCCCTTGGCTACATACCATCTACTTACCTGTTGGACCCTAATATGTAAGCTCGCTCTTCTATTTCCCAAACCACTGTATTGTATGTATCAGCTGTACGATGATGACACAAACGCAATGTACGATGTATATATCAATTGGACTAATGCGTAAATGTAGTGCACGTTGCACTATTCCCCCGTATGTTTATATACTTTTTCTTTCATGCTCAATAAAAGTTATTTTTTAATTTAAAAAAAAAAAAAGGTTACACTGAAAGTATACAAGAGGTAGAAGTGACTGGGCCAGAAACTATGAAGAGAATGGACTTCACGTGTATGTGTTCAATAATGAAAAATTTGATTACTCAATTCAACCAAGCAGATCCTCCTATTCATGTTTTCAGAAGAGTGTAAGAGAATGAACGGGGAAATTCTGACTGGTTGTTGTGGGCAATGAGATTTTTTTTCTACCTTCAAAAGCTTTTAACCATGAATGAAGATTCATTTTATTTACTAGAGTTTAGTGCTTTTTACATGTGTATGTGGCCAAGCCAAACAGACTTGATCCTGACATCCTTACAAACCATAACTCCATATGGACAGTTGACAGAACCTAGTCTGGTGTGTTCATGCAGGTGCAGAATTGGCCCGCGTGTGCTCAGACGTGCCACAGGTCTCTGCCCGATTCTAGAGATCTACTACACATCTCCACATCCCTGATAAGTGCAGAAGATGAGCAAGGGTTTACCAATATTTTCGGGTGAAGTTCTGCTTTAAGAAAAGTGATAAAATATCACTCAAACTGTAAGATTATCTTACTGGTATTGCTATCTTATCTTAAAGTACTGATGTTGTTGTAGGTGATTCCCGGGCAGGAGAGTTCCACACCCCTCAAACTTCAGTCTCTTTGGTTTGCATATTATACCAAAGATGTAAATTGAAGCTCCACACTACTGCCAAAAGGTCCAGATATTACTTTATTTCAATATGGGTCAAGGGGACTAGAGAGTAGTCAAGGTGTTTGGCTGCCAAACCAGCTGTTGACAAGACCTGTGCTTCTAATCACGCTAGAAGCAATACCAATAAAGGTCCAATTTACTTCTAGTCCATGTATATTGTTTTCAATCCCAAGTCCTGATTAAGGGGATGTTTCTGGACCCCCAAAATGCATTGGTTGTCCACCTGACCTTTAGTGAAATAAAGTAATATCTGGACGTTTTAGTATTGTTGTGGCACTTTAATTTACATTTTTCAAAACAACTGTAAAGGGGGCATTCTTTCCACTGACCACCACTGTAAGGGGAGGATTCTGACTATCACTAAAAGAGGGGGCATTATTTCTAATAACCAACAATGTAAGTGGGGGCATTCTTCCCAGTGACCACCTATGTAAGGGACGTTATTCCCATTGACCCCCTGGTGAATTGATTTTAGCAGGCTTTCCTTGGGATCTGAAAATTATTTCAAGAGTTCCTCTGGGGTAAGAAGGTTGAAAAAGGCTGGCCTACAATATAGCTCACCACTTCCCCTGAGAGCATAGAATACCTTTTAATAGGTTCTTCTCCTGGATAAAGTATCTGCCTCTGCTGTCCACAAACTGCAGCAATATTACGCTGTTCTCCAAATGGGTTTACACCCATCTATGCTTTTACTCCAGTATCTCCACTTTCACTTATAAAATTTTGAGCATGCCTGCAATAATCTAAGTTATATCAATCACATTTTAGATGCATAAAATGTATATCCAGATATTACCAAAATTTACCCCTCCCAAACCAAGAGAGAGAGGTGGGGACATATGGAGTTCTGTAGTCCACCAGGCAGGGCACTATTTGGGATTTCAGTGCAGTAGATGCACTGTGTTGTCAGTCCAAACAGTAAGTTAGGAGCACACTGGATTTCTGGTAGATCAACAGGTATTTTTCTGCACATGATTTGTTTTTTTAAAGGATAAACAAGGGGATGTGTGCACATATAAGAGAGAGGTACTGAATATGTTTTGTTTTATGTTGCCCCAACATACAATAGTAGCACAAAGCCTGTAAAATCTGCTGTGAGCCACTGACGTGTCTTGGCTGAAAGGCAGCCATATTAGCAAAGCAGTGTAAACCAATGTAGCTTTTGTCGCTATTTTTTTATGAAAAGCAGCAAGTATGACCAGAGGGAAAATCACAAACCTATTTCAGGAGTGTGATGCAAATGATGGCACTGTATTCTAATGAAAACCAAACAGAAGCACGCTTGGTGTCCAGGACAATGAACTGCTGGAGCACAGAAGGATGGAATACAAAGATTTAGATCTAGCTCTAGGCCCGACTGTGCCTCACGCTCACATTGTATACACTCCCAATTTTCATACCGCAGTCGGATTATAAACCTCTGGCCTATCATTATCCTTTCAGTGTGTGGCAGTGGTGAGGAACACAAACATCCACAAAGACTGCTTATTAAGGGTTTCAGCCCACAAGGAGGTCATGTTAAAGACTAACATTTCATAGTGCTTCAATGAGGCATTCATTTCAGTTAACGGGCTGCATACGTAAATTTTAATCTGTAATTCGAACTGATTTGTGAAAGAAAAGAAGCTTTCCTTCTATAGAAACCTCAGAATAACTCTTACCTGCCCAATGGGAAATGCACATTTATTCTGGCAACTACAGGTGTGTTGTTTGCATAAAAAGTAATCTGCATATATCTGATATTCATAGATTTATGGCGCTTCATGTGTAAAGCATCTCAAATAAGTACTGTTTATGTGGCCACCAACCTGATCATGTAGTTTGTATAAGCAGACAAAGACATGATTGAGAAACGGTTTCCCACGTTTGAAGCTCCAGCTAAGGCCCCTTTCACACAAGCAGTGCGATCGGGTCCACCTGTCAGTTTTTCAGGCGAACCTCACTGGAACCACCAGTGGACCAGTATCCATGTACATCCAAATGTCTCTAAATCAATCCAGGTGTCAGACAGGAAAATGGGAAATATTTGTGTCCTTTTTCATTTTTGTGGACTTACATGTGACTGATCAGAGAGCCCTGACAATGTGAATTGATGACAAAACGTGTAGGGTGGAGCTACAACGTGTGACGTCTACCATGGCCATCTTGTTTGTTTGAAACTTTGTGATATGCTGAATTTGCTTTGATATATGTGAGTGTATAGCGTTTTTAGCAAATACGAGTGATAATTTTACTACAACATGAGGCAGCTCTTTTCCCTTTTTGATTTATGTATTTGGGAATTGATCCTTTATTCTGGTAGAGCGATTCTTTAACCTGGAAGTGTGCCCGCAACATTTAACAAGTACAAGAGCATGGCGATCATAGTGATCAGTTTTATGGATATGCTGCATAATAGGGTGTTTCATTTTTCCAAAGATGTGATTTTCATATGACTTTGCTTACGCCCCGAGTCTCAGTGATGTAAAAGATATATATGCCAAATTTCAAAAAGATTGGATAATATTTAGGGGTTGCACACATTGATCACTTTTATCAAAGCAAAGTCTGTGGGCTTCACTTGATAAGAAGTCATATACAACAATGCTGGATGAAGAAAGTCCCGTTCAAGGCTTTCTAGAAGAACGAGTGAAAATGGTTAACTACATCCAAAATTTCCTAAAAGATGGAAGTCATCCAAGAGAAGACTACAAAAAGTTATTACAACTCTCACTCCTGTACATAGGAGGTTGGTCTAAAAACGACTTCAGTTTCAGGATCCCAGGGGCACTGCATCAAGCAATGTGGATGGCAAAGGCAATATATGCACTTAAAATTGTCCTCTTCACTAAACAGTTGAATATTCCTCAGCGACAATTGGAAGGAATGAAACGGGTTGCACATTTTGTCAGCCTGATATATGTTCGCTTTTGGCATGAGGCAATTGTAAGTCGATGGGCTCCAAAGAATGATTTGGATATGCTACAGCTTTTGAGCACTTACCCAGATGCAGACGTCAAAAAATGTGCTCACAGTTGCTAAGAGACACCTTTGGTATCTGTCAGAAACAAACGTAGGATTGGCTTTTTTGGACAAACGTAATACTCAGGCTGTTAAGGAAAATATGACTAAAAATTTAGAAACCAAACCTGCAAAGAAAAAGGAAGTGAAACGATTAGAGGGTAAAAACATGGTTTTTGAAGGAAAGACCTGAGCCGTTTTGTTACTAATAAAACAAAGACGTTCTTTGAATTGTTTGGGATCCACGACGTGACAGTATACTGCAGTGATTTTCTAAGAAGCTATGTGAACGCTCTTAAGGTTGTCAATGATACCGCAGAAAAAGGAATTGCTCTGATAAAAAAAGTATAACGAATCGGTCAGGGATGAACAACAAAAACAATTCTTGTTGAGGGTAGTCGAGCATCACAGAAAAGTCGTCACCAAGTGAACAAAACAAGGGATTGCATCGTTCAAAGTTGATTAATATAACCCATGTTTTGCCTATTGTATTACCTATTAATCTTAGTGTATAGTTTTAATAGTATTTTAAGTTTTCTGATTTCTAGTTTTCCCAATAAAAGTAATTAAAATTGAAAAATCGTAATTTTTGCCTACTTTTACAAAACAGATCAAAGTGTGAAACCTCTAAATATTATCCAATCTTCTTGAAATTTAGCATATATATCTTTTACACCACTCAGACTCGGGGTGTAAGCAAAGTCAGCAAAAATTTTACAGTTTATTTTATATATATATATATCAGGGCTGCTGAGCCCCGACACCGTTGTCATTGTACGTGCCTCTGTCATACACTCCTCTGCTCTCTTGTGTCTCCTCTGTCCTCTTCCCCCCTCCCCTCCCTGTCTGCTCGTACCAGTGCCCCCCCCCCTCCCCCCGCTGCTCCTGCTCTCATATCTGCAGCTAAATCCTCCCATCCTCTCTGTACTATAATAATAATAAGTGTCCCTGTGCCTGTGTAATGTAAAAAATCTGTTGATCTGTACCTATATAACCGTGGCTTCCGGCGCTCAGCTGACTGTCGGCTCTCTCTCCTCTCTCCCCCTCCTCCCCGAGAGACGTCAGCAGGAGGGCTCAGCCCCGCCTACTGGAACTGTGAGCCAAGAGAGAAGATAGCTGACAAGTCAGCTGAGCGCCGGGAGCCAAGTTTATATAGGTATAATCCGGCAGATTTTTTACAATACACAGGCACAGGGACACTTATTATGGTACAGAGGGGATGGGAGGATTTGAAAGAAGTGGGTTAACAACCACTTTAAGTTATCTCTGACTATATTTTTGGGACACTTCTTAATGACTTGTTTGGAAGACTTTCCTTTTATCTGTATACATGTTTATGTTTAATTTTATTGCAAGCGCTACACTTTATTTATACATATTCAGAGGTAAGCCGATGCAAGACTGTTTAATCTAGCCACCCGTAGATCCAACAAGGGTCAAGAAAATAAACTGACACTTGTCACAAAATATATCCTGCATTCTACTCTGTCACAATTTATTTTTTGCCCTATGCCCGAAGTCTGCAATGAACATGCTCAATAAAGCTTTTTCTAACAGGACAAGTGGGAACCCCTAATAACGTCTGTGTCCTTTTACATATTCACAGCACAAAGGAATACTGACTGTGTTAGATAGATCTTGGATAGATCTCCTTCAGTGGGTGGTCCTGTCGATCACCTTCTGCTCAACATCCTCTGATTGAAAAAGTGGAGGAGCTCTGCATAACTAGTGGACTTACACAGTGGCCCAATGCTTTTGGCGTCCGGTTTACCAGCTTCTATGCACCCTTTTCCAACAAGCCTTAGAATTAACCCATCAGAAGCTCTACTCAATCGCAAACCCAAGGGGATCTCCAAACCCAGTGTGCCCTTATGGCTCATATTCTCATGGCTACTAAATAGGTCATAGCTAAGGCCCGGTTAATGCAATGCATCCCTGTTTGGGAGGTTACATCCTGAGTCCATTGGACCATGATCAATGAAAAATAACAGCACGTTCCAAAATTACTAAGTCCAAATTTGGTAAAATGTGGGACTACTGGATCATAGCTTTCCTCCCAACAAACGTTGACCACCGAACCTACAATGGTCTTTCTTAGAGCATCCAACAGGACTTACTGCCAAACAACCAACTAACCCCCCCAACCTTACTGCTCCCTCTAACCTAGAACTCTCTTCCTACCCTCCCTCATCCTCCATCAACTTACATCCACTTACCTCTCTTTTTATTCTACTCTTCTCTCCTTTTAGATATGAGAGCTACATATGCAACTACATAGGCCACCCGATACTAAAACTAACCTAACTCTTATATTTCCAACCTACCATGAGTACGGCAGATCTATGTGTACTAATAATAGGTTGGAAACTCTATTCTGTCACACTGAGTTTTGTTATGTATACTTTGTTCTATCTCTTTTTGAGACCCAATAAAAACGCTTGAACACTGAAAATTAAATGAGTGTGGAAATTTGTCGGCAGAAAAGTGGCTGCATTCAATCACTGGACGCAGTAGAAAATTTGTCATCCACGGTGTATAGTGTGGATGAAGGAATTTGTTAGATTTTTTTCTTTCAGCCTGTAGGATACAAGAAAAAAAAGCCCCCCTATTGGTGTATGGCCAGCTTTACCATTTAAAGTGAATTATCAGGCAAACTACTAAATACACAGTTGTTATATATACAAATTTACTGTTCTGTATGACAAAATCTTCATAATTTTGTACAGTCACTATTGTACTTTACAGATGCATGCCACACTGCATAGCAAGTTAGGTGACACTTACCTGGTTTAGCAATGAAGCTTCCTATATCCCCTTTTTGTCTCCAACCTGTTCACTGAACAGCACATCAGAATCATCACCTCTTTCCAATTGGCAGGGAGGTGATGTGGGAATTATGGGAATTTGTAAACCTAACAGACTAAGTAGCAGTAGAGTGTTCTTCCTGGCTCTGTAGTGTGGCAGGGGTGTATAAATCACAAGAGTAGCTGAACAGATTTAGATCCAGCTGCAGCATTATTATGTTTTTAGCTGATAACATTTAAATATAGGTTAAGAGAAAAAATCCCCACGGGACTCCCTCAGAGGCAAGAAATAAAAAAGCAGTTCAGTAGTTTGATGCTCAAGCTTCCAACAAGGATAATTTAGGTTGAACTAACTTAATGCTTCTGTTCCAAAATAAACAGATCTAATTGTCAACGTATCCTTCTACAATTCTAGTGCATCCTATATATGAGATAATTCTCTGCATGAGATCAGAAATTTAATTGGTTAATACAAGCAACACAGACGGTTCTTTCAAACACTTTCATGTTGTGCCCGCGTGAAAACCTCACAGATCATCCAGTCAAGAGAAAAGCCAATAAGAGCTGGAACATTGCTCCTAATCTAAATCTTTTCCATGTGAAAGACAGAGGATGAAAAGCTCTATGCATCTTCCAAGTCCTCCCCATAATTATGGGCTAATATTAGAAAGGGACACATATGAGTGACATCTGGTGTGGCTAGAAATGGATTGTGATAAGACACATAGGCAACATATAATAAAATGTTCCCTTTACAGATATGTCACAATGAGGAATGAACGATCTCATACAGTACATGCCTATGTATACATACCTCCCCGTATTTTCAAACATTAAAAAAAGGTGGATTTTAAAAGGCCAGTCCACTCCAAACTGGCCCCACCATTGTCTGCATTCAGGGCTGCCCTCCTGTCAAATGTGGGCTGTGTCCCCATTCACTAACATAGGCTGCCTGCACGAAGCTCCAGATGGGTAATAAATGCCTCATTCACGCTGTGGGCCTCTTTGTCCAGGTGAATGGGGCCTTAAACTGGGCCTATATGAGTGGAATTACTTTTTAAGTAATTCCACAAGTAATTTTAGGTCTACTCAGGCCCACACTAATTTTGTTTTTTTAAAGCTGAAATCTGGGGAAAGTAAAAATCCCAATTTATTTACCCAATTTAAACTTTGGTTTAAATTGGGCTTTAACATTTAATTAACTGAAGAACAGCTGGGGCCTTGTTCAATTGATATAATTAAAAAAAAAAAACACTGAGGGCCCCAAAAAAGGAATAAGAGGGCCTCAAACACCAGTTAGATGTGCTTGCTTTACATTTGAAGGTAATGTGTTGTTGGATCTTAAAAGCTAAAAGAATTAATACCTACCTGTCCTACCTCCCAGTCTTCACTCCCTTGAAGAGCTAAGCTTGCAGAACAATCTTAAGCATCCAAAAACCTTCCGGGGGAGTTGGGTGCCTGGCTTCCTTCTGTGCTCTATGGTTCCTTCTGCCAACCACTACATTACCACTGTGACTTGAAGTTATGTAGCAGTCAGCAGAGAGAACCACAGGGAAGGGTGTGGGGGAATTAGTCTTCCAACACCCCATGGAGATTGGATCCCGAAGGTTCTTCACCAAGCCTAGTTCTGCACATTTAACCTTTACCCTAAAACTTCTGTCCCAACAGTAATCTCATCCCTACTAATGTAAATTATTATAAATACAATTTTCCTACATGTATATGCATCACTACCCCTGCAGGGGCCGCTGGTAATAGATGGTTCTTGCCCAATAGTACAGTGGTTGCCCACCACAAGCTCCAGTCCATGCAGTCTGGCTCCAATAACTAAGTCTAGGGGTTGTCTTTTTGAAATGTATTGCTTAAAGAACTTTAAACAGGGGAGAGGTTAGGGCATGGGATAGTCCAAACCACTGTGCAGTAACAAGAGGACACTCTTCTCTAGGCTACACTTCAGGATTCTGCTGAGGACAAGGGAATGGCCAGAACTCTGAGATCCTGTGAGGGCCATCTCAGTGCAAGCTACCTCTGGCAAATACTGTATATCCCAAAAGTACACAGTCACCAGGAATCAACTCGTGAGGCATTACTCACAAGTCCCCAGGACAGTTGCCACCTTCCAGATTCCTCTAGACACGGTGGGAAACAATCATTCTCCAAACCCAATCCCTATAGTAAAGTCCGACAGCCAGCTTCTCTGGAAGATCACTCTAGGCCCTGAGCCCTGAAACAGCTGAGGCCTCAAGAACAGCTACACAATACACAGGCTACCTCAGTGGGTCAGCAGCCTCCCCCCTAAGGCTTGAAACCTGGGGAGAGAGAACAATCTATCCAGGGTTTCAGACTATTCATCACTTTCCCAGCCACCTTTTGGACACTCCTCACCAGGGATTGGCCAGGCCATGATAAATATTTAGACTGATCAGTTGAATTCCCCTCCCTGTGTTCTGGAAGCAAGGTAGGGGGAAGCAACCAAACTCCTAGCCTGTGAAACCCTGAACAGACCAGAACAAACAATCAGTACTACCTTGGCTACAGGAGCCAAAAACAAAATTTGCCTAGCATCCTAATCTAGGAGGATGTTATATATACACTCACTAGCCACCTTATTATTAGGTACACCTATTAGGTACACACCTGTTCAATTGCTTGCTAACACAAATTACTAATAAGCCAATCATATGGCAGCAACTCAATGCATTTAGGCATATAGACAGGGTGAAGACAACTTGCCGAAGTTCAAACCAAGCATCAGAATGGGGTAGAAAGGGGATTTAAGTGACTTTGAATGTGGCATGGTTGTTGGTGTCAGACGGGCTGGTCTGAGTATTTCAAAAACTGCTGATCTACAGGGATTTTCACGCAGAACCATCTGTAGGGTTTACAGAAAATGGTCCAAAATGGAGAAAATATCCAGTCAGCGGAAGTTGTGTGGACAAAAATGCCTTGTTGATGTCAGAGGTCAGATGAGAATGGGTAGACTGGTTTGAGATGATAGAAAGGCAACAGTAACTCAAATAACCACTTGTTACAACCAAGGTATGCAGAATACCATCTCTGAATGCACAACACATCAAACCTTTGAGCAGATGGACTACAACAGCAGAAGACCACACTGGGTGCTACTCCTGTCAGCTAAGAACAAGAAACTGAGGCTACAATTCGCACAAGCTCACCAAAATTGGACAATAGAAAATTGGAAAAACATTGCCTGGTTTGATGAGTCTTGATTTCACCTGCGATATTCAGATGGTAGGGTCAGAATTTGGCGTAAACAACATGAAAGCATGGATCCATCCTGCCTTGTATAAATGTTTCAGGCTGGTGGTGTAATGTGTGGGGATATTTTCTTGGCACACTTTGGGCCCCTTAGTACCAATTGAGCATCGTTTAAACGCCTGACCTACCTGAGTATTATTGCTGACCATGTCCATCCCTTTATAACTTCAGTATACCCATGTTCTGATGGCTACTTCCAGAAGGATAATGCACCATGTCACAAAGCCCAAATCATCTCACCACTGGTTTCTTGAAAATGACAATGAGTTCACTGTACTCCATTGGCCTCCACAGTTACAAGATCTCATACAATAGAGCACCTTTGGGATGTGGTAGAACAGGAGATTAGCATCATGGATGTGCAGCTGACAAATCTGCAGAAACTGCGTGATGCTATTATGTCAATATGGACCAAAATCGCTGAGAAATGTTTCCAACACCTTGTTGAATCTATGTCATGAAGAATGAAGGCAGTTCTGAAGGCAAAAGAGGGTTCAACCCGGTACTAGCAAGGTGTACCTAATAAAGTGGCCAGTGAGTGTACATACTAGGAGGTGTAATGATTTTCCCTGGTTGATACATTTAGGCCTCTTTCACATGGAGTGAAAATTAGAGGTCGACCGATATATCGGCCGATATTTGGCTTTTTTTACTTAATCGGCATCGGCCGATGATAACTTTAGCGGAACTTGCAAATGACTTCTGTAATAGAAGTCAATGCAAGTTTCCTGAAAGTTATCTGTGGAGAGGATTCTCTCCTCCCTGGGCAGCCTGCCAAGTCTGATAAGAAGAAACATTGTATCTTTTCAGGTTCTTTTTTCAATGAGCTGAACTCTGTGTGTAGAAGTTTCTGCTAGAAAATCACTTAGAACCCCCAAACATTATATATATATTATTTTTTTAGCAAAGACCCTAGGGAATAAAATAGTGGTTGTTGCAATATTTTATGTCACACGGTATTTGCGCAGCGGTCTTTCAAACGCAATTTTTAAAAAAAAAATACACTAATGAAATAAAAAAAAAAAAAAATAAGCAGTAAAGTTAGCCCATTTTTTTTCATCCAAAAGTTTTGATTACCTGTTTTTGTGTATTTAATATTTAAGATATCGTATTTTTTAAAAAAATCTAAATTATACATACCAGTGAACTGATTGGAGGTTTGTTTTGTTTAATAAATGTTTAAATGTAAAAAATTTTCTGTATTACTTAAGGCTGCTTACACACTGGAGCGGGCATGCGTTGACGGTAAAACGCTGTTAGTTTTAGCGGCGCTTTACCGTCATTTTAGTGGCGCTATTCGGCTGCTAGCGGGGCGCTTATAACCCAGCTAGCGGCTGAGGAAGGGGTTAAATGCGCCCCTGAAGCGCTGCTGCCGAAACGCTTTGCAGGCGCTTCGGCAGCAGTGCGCATTCATTTCAATGGACAGGAGTGGTGGAGGAGCGGTATACACCGCTCCAAAGATGCCGCTTGCAGGACTTTTTTTAAACATCCTGCCAGCACATCGCCTCAGTGTGAAAGCACTCGGGATATCACACTGAGACTGCAGGGGAGCCGTTTTACCGGCACTTTACAGGCGCTATTTTTAGCCCAAAAGCGCCTGAAAAACGCCCCAGTGTGAAAAGGGTCTAACTGTTAGATTTTATGAGATGAAGGGAAAAAAAAAAAAAAAAAAAATCGGCCTAATATATCGGCCCAAAAAAATCGGCATCTTATATCGGCCATCGCGATTTCTAAATATCGGCATCGGCATCGGCCAGAGAAAAACCCATATCGGTCGACCTCTAGTGAAAATAGCACTTTTTTTTTTACTAATCTGTTCTGGATGTACTGTTGTCTGTGGAACAATTCACACAGCTGTTTAATGATCAGGAATACGACGATAAGTACAAAGCTGAAAAAAAAAAAAGAAAACATTTTACATTTGAGTGCAGAATTTTCATGTATTTACGTGTCTCTATGCATGTTTACACAAGTATATTAGAGCAGAGTCAATGAAGAAGAATTTTACACAAGCATGCTTCACTTATCCTGCACCTGAAGCACCAGTCCAGAACACTACCAATTATACATTGAAATGACAAAGTACTAACAATCACTGATGTCAGTATAACCTCTTCTGAGAATTTAAACAGTGTAATGGCAATAAAAATTTAACTTTCCTCATCCCAAGTGAGGTTATAACTCACAGCGGAATATATCTAGGAAGAGAGCCGCGGAAAATGTCCAAACTGTCTATTGTTTCAGGGGAGGAAAAAAAGTAAAAATAAAAATAAAAAGCATGACAGTATTATCATTGCTCTCAATAACAGGAAGGCAGAAATGCTGTTACAACAAAAAATGTCTGTATTTGGATCAATAAGCATGATTTCCTCCCTGTCCGGTCCTCCCCAGTCGGCAGGATTTCCCCATTCTCAACAACAGATAACGCAGGCCACAGAGATTATCAAAAGTGAGCTCAGGAAGGAAGTCTGGGACCTGGCAACCAAACAGGTACCTACAGGTCTTTGATCGATGCCATGGCTTGGTAGGCTGCCCGGGGATGCACACAGGAGGGAAATAAACACTTCATGATAGATGAAACTAGGAAAAGCCTAAAACACTTTGAACTTTCATACTCAAACTTTATGAAAGGATCAGTCCACTACAATTGTAGAGCTACTGTACGTTTCATCTGACTCTGACTGACTGTTTCTTCTACCTCCTTGACATTCTTTTGGTGAGATATCTGTGCTGTGTTCCCAAGGTCTTCACACCCACTGTTCCCATTGTGAGGGGTTCCAACTCTCTTTGTTAAATTTACTATTTTATATTATGAATAATGTACCAATAGGAGATGGAACACACAAATGTCGGAGGAACACTACTAGGTGGACAGGAACAGTCAGGAATTATGGCAAGGAGATCTGACAGCTGGAGTAACAAGGACACACAAGGTTCCAGGTTGACCAAGACCTATAAACATGGCATAACATTTGGACAAATAAGCCCTTTAAACTGTGTATTCCCTTATAAAAGCCGAAGTACACTTGGCATGAATTAGGTAAAATGAAGCACCCTTTGACTTCGGTGCATTTACTACCAGAACTCCTAACTGCAGATTTTTTTTGGTTGACCAACTGCTTATATCTTTGAAGAAAAACTATAGTAAATTTTTAGTAAATTAATATTTTGAGGTAATATTGCAGGATTTGCCTTTAAAATAGTTTTGATAGTGATGTCATAATGTAGTAAGCACACTGCATGCGTATTGTTGTTGCTAATAAAGCTACCAGAAGGTCTTGGTGGCTCAGTGCAATTACTCGGTCTCTCTCAACAGCCGAGCAGAAAGAACCTGAATAAGTAATAAACAAATATGACTGTATTTATAGGTCCGCAGCTACAAATACTGTAGCCTCTGACTTATTATAGGGATACTCATCTGTTCAGGGGTCCAGTGCTGTCCTCACTTAATACCAGTTCTCCACTGGTCTTCAGGTCCCCGATGCCAGCATGTTTACTGTGGGCAGCCAGCTGTGATTCCTTGTGGCTTCACAGCCGGCTGGCCACTTTGTAAATGGTCCCACAGCCTTCTGGGACCTGTGACATGTCCCAGAAGGCTGTGTGGAGGAGAACCTCCAGTGGATTGGCCTTGGCTCCGCCCACCCAGCCGCATCACTGATTGACAGGGCTCTGGGCATGGAAAACTACAAGGTCTGGCAGCCTTTGTGGCTGTCGGCTTGTAGTTTTCAATGAACTACCATGGCACCATGGAGCGTCATGGTAGTTCACTCATGCTTCCTGTCAGATTGTATCTGCTTACCTGTATGGGATGTACAGGCAAGCAGATACACTGGCAGACCTGCATGGCACCAGCGATCTGCTGATCACTGGTGCAATGCTTTACAGGCTCCAGAAAAAAAATAATAAATGCAATTTTTTTTTCTAAAAGTGAACTTATCCTTAAATTGCAGCTGGAAAAAATTGTTACCAGGCCGGCAGTATGTAACTATATCTAGCTATTTGCCTGCAGTTCATCTTTAACTTAATTGAATTATTTTATTCAGTTATCATGTGATCAATGATAGAATGAGCATGACTATCAGTTACTATTAGGGTAGGGTGATTCTAGAAGGTGTTGTCTTTAGGCCGGGTTCACACCTATGCGAATTAGATGTGCGTTTCCCCACATCTAATTCGCATAGCAGGAGAATGTGACTGGCTCCCTATGGAGCCGATTCACATATCTCCGGGGCGGCTGCGGAGCGCACTGCACAAAAACGCTGTGCGTCTTTGGCTCCATTTCAGGGCCGAATTCAGGCATAGAATCGGCCCCGATTCGTCCCTGAAACGGGGAACAGGGACGCACAGCGCTCCTGTGTGATCCGCAACCCGTTATAGTGTGAACCCGGGCTGAAAGGTTATATATTTTGGAAGGGACTTTTCTCTAGGAAAAAACATTCTTATTAACAGATATATAGAGAACAGAGAGTAAATACCAAAAAGTTTATGGCATCCTTCTATCAATAAGAGAGTTCAATGTCTCTCCACATAACCTAAAAATAAGCTCAGGAAATGAGTGATGAAAAACAACCCTCCCTTTCCTCTCCAGATAAATGTCATCTGAAAACACACAGGTCGTAGATGTTGTCAAAGTACCATCTTCCTGATTGTAGACAATAATGGGGATAGGATGGTGAAATATGGGGTTACTGAGGTAAGAGTTCAACAAGTTCAGTGATAAGATGCAGCCAAGGCTAAACATTTCGCCTGGGGTGTAAACCAGGAGGCCATAACATTAACATTCTTTAAATTCATTCAAAATCATTTATTAAATTAAAATTAAAAATTATAAATTAAAGTTACTATTTGAATTGAATTGTAATTTATCTATTTAATGAAAGATATAACATTTCCCATAGAAGATTTTGTTTTTGCCTTTTTTGCAGTTTCCTCTTCCGACAAAAAAAAATGACCAAGAGACTGGCCTACAGTTCCGTTTTGGGACATCCCTTTCTCGTAGGCTTTAAATGGACTGTATCTACTAGTCCATCTAACAATACTGTCTCCAGATAGTGCTGCTGTCCAAGGGTGACTCCATTGCTCTTCCATAGATAGAGGAGCCAGGCTGGTTCACCAGGAAAAAAGTCCATTAAGGACTAGTAAGCTGCAATAGGTTACATTTTTGTTTTTGGGTTTAATACCACTTTAAGAAAAGAAAGAAGGGAAGAAAAAACCCCAAAAGAACAGATGAAAGAAGTGAGGGAAGATGAGATGAAGAGAAGATTGAAAAGCAGGAAAAAATGAAAAAGAAGGGATGGGAATATTGAAGGTAGAGATGAATGAGGAAAAAGAAATGGAGGGTAGAAACAAATGAAGAGATGGAGGGTGGGAAGGAAGGCAGGAAAGAATGAAAAGAAGAGAAGAAGGGAAGGTAGGAAGTAAGGAAAGGAAAAGAATAAATGAAAGGAAGGAAGGTAGAAAAGGGAAGGGAATGGTGGTGGGCATGGAATAAAAATCCAAACAACTCAAGCTCCTACCTGCTTCTCGTTGATGGACTCTGCAGATTTTGTGATCCCATCAAGACATTTGCCGATGATTGGGATGACTTGGCGGTCTATTTCGGCATACATTTTCAGTGATTCTCCCAGCCGTGCTATCCTCTTTTCCTCCATATCTTGCAGTTTCTAAAGAATATTGCAGACTGTTAGAATAGTGCACTGCTTACCAAATCAGACCAGGGTCAGGTAAAGAGAAATAAATTATTTTTCCCAAACACACACTATACAAATCAAGTGTTAAACCTACATTTGTCTTGTGTGCTTCTGCCCTTGTAAAGGTAATCGTAAATTGCCTGGTGATACCAATATGTGCCTGTGCTTGTCTCCAGATCATTTCCTTTGTACCTTGTCAGGACCCTGGATCCATGGACCAGTCTATATAAAGGGCCTTAACTCTCTGAGCTAGGATTATCCTTGCTCCCTCAAAACAATAAAACCCATCAATCATCAACCTGACAGATGCTAGAACCATGACTAGCTGTAGGCATTTGACAGCTGGATACCAGGGGTCTTCAAGACATTGTAATAGTTGCGCGTGCCCGCAGCGGGTTTCCCTGGAGCCGATGCGCGTGCCCGGCGGGCACGATCAGGGCTGGGGCAAAGATTTTTGACACCCCAGACGAAACCTCATTTCACCGAACCTTCTGGTTCCGCCCCTGAATCCACCCACCTTGCCCGATCATCAGTGTGACAGAAGGCGGCGCTAGAGGAAGCATGCGACTGCAATAGAGAGCACTGATCATAGAGGCGCGCAGGGGATGTTTGCTTCTGTTCCAGTGCTTGGCCTCTATAATGACACTACAGAGCAGGAAGAAATGAAGAAAGGAGGCACCTCTGGATGCAGGCTTAAAAGCAATTTTAATAAAAAGAGCAGCAACAGAGATTGCACTCGCATTTGTGTTGAGTTAAAAAGGCATATGAGCGTCCCAGATGTAACTGGAGGGGTCCGTGAGGTCGATCATCCCTGCCATGGATGTGTAATCAGACTGGTCTTTCAGATGCACTGTGTCCACCGGCTGGCAATGATGGAGGAATACCAGAATGAGACTTGGAAGGCAAACAGCAATCCAGGCGAGGGGCGATGACATCACACACATGCGACACGTTTCCTGAGTCAGTTTCCTGAGTCAGCAAGCCGTGAATGGCATGACAGCTGCACTCCTTTGTCAAGCTTTGTCAGGGCTCACGGAGGCGCCTCCTTTCTTTGTTTCTAACAGTGCTTTTTGGGAATATGGTTTTCACTCCCATTGGAAGGCTGCCGTGAATGTGGGCTTTATACCTCATCATCGACTTTATGCACACCATCATGGACTACTATTATCTTTTCTTATCCCTTGTTCCAGTTCATCATTTATATGCATAATATTGTCATTTATGTGGATTATTGCTTTTAACCTTTGCGCCAAACACTTGTTATAATGACACTACAGAGCAGCTGCCTGAATAACAGGCAGCAGAGGCATCCCCTGCATCCCACTAGATGCGCACGCTTTATCCCAGCAGCACCCACTAGAGGTTATAACATTTATTACAGAGGTATTTATAATACAGCACCGAAAACTTACATAGCACGGAGAAGGAGAGTAGGGAAACCAGCGGCCGGGCGCCCTAGGCAGCAGTGCGCACTAGGTGGCCACCTAGTTTGCCTAGTGGTAGCACCGTCCCTGGGCACGATGGCCGCCGGGCACCCGCTGCCGCTTGTAAACACACAAATCCTGGTTTTGTCGGGAGAGGAGACAGATTATGTTTTCCTACTAAGTAGGAACAAGGATCTCTCTCCTCCTCTAGTCAGCCACATTCCCCCCAGTTAGAAACACACATAGGGAGCACACCCCTTGATCGCCCCCTAGTGTTATCCCCTTCCCTGCCAGTGACACTTATACAGCAATCAGTGACTATTTTTAGCTCTGATCGCTGATGTCACTGGTCTCAAAAAAGAGTCAAAAGTGTCCAATGTGTCCATCGCAATGTTGCAAGCCCAAAAAAAATCACAGATCGCCACCATTACTAGTAAAAAAAATAATAAAAATAAAAATGCCATAAATCTATCCACTATTTTGTAGACAATAGAACTTTTGCGCAAACCAATCAATATACACTTTTTCTTGTATTTTTTTTACCAAAAATATGTAGAAGAATACATATCGGCCTAAACTGATTAAAAAATGTTATTTATTTTATTTTTTTGGGGGGATATTTATTATAGCAAAAAGTACAAAATATTGTGGGTTTTTTTTTTTGTTTTTTTTAATTGTCGCTCTTTTTTTGTTTATAGTGCAAAAAATAAAAACCGCAGAGGTGATCAAATACATAAATTTTGTTTGGGTACAACGTCGCACGAACGCGCAATTGTCAGTTAAACTGACGCAGTGCCGTATCGTAAAAAATTGCCTGGTCTGGAAGGGCAAATCCTTCTGGGGCTGAAGTGGTTAAACAGGATTGGTCCCAGCACAGAACCCTGGGGGACCCCACTTCCCACCCCTGACCATTCTGAGTATTCTGCATTTATCATCATCCTCTGAACTTGCCCTTGTAGCCAGTTTTAAATCCATGTACTCACCCTATGGTCCATGCCAACGGACCTTACTTTATACAATAAACATTTATGGGGAACTGTGTCAAATGCTTTTTCAAAATCCAGATACACCACGTCTACGGGCCTTCCTTTATCTAGATGGCAGCTCACCTCCTCATAGAAGGTTAATAGATTGGTTTGGCAAGAACGATTCTTCATGAATCCATGCTGATTACTGCTAATGATATCGTTTTCATTACTAAAATCTTGTATATAATCCCTTATCATTCCCTCCCAGAGCTTGCATACTATTGATGTTAGGCTAACTGGTCTGTAATTCCCAGGGATGTATTTTGGCACTTTTTTAAATATTGGTGCTACATTGGCTTTTCTCCAATCAGCTGATACCACTCCAGTCAGTAGACTGTCCGTAAAAATTAGGAACAATGGTCTGGCAATTACTTGACTGAGTTCCCTAAGTACCCTCGGGTGCAAGCCATCTGGTCTCGGTGATTTATTAATGTTAGGTTTCCCAAGTCTATTTCTAACTCCGTCTTCTGTTAGCCATGAGGGTGCTTGCTGTGATGTGTCATGAAGACAAACACTGCAGTTTTGGTTACTGAAGCCCCCCGATTACCTCGTGAAAACTGAGGAGAAGAATAAATTCAATACCTTTGCCATCTCCCCATCCTTTGTAGCCAGATGTCCATCCTCAATCTTTATGGGGCCAATATGGTCTGTCCTCCCTTTTTTACTGTTTATATACTTTATTTATTGGGATTTTTTTTGCTCTCCTCCGCTATTGTGTCTTTCGTGATCTATCTTAGCTGCCCTAATTGCACCCTTACATATCTTGTTGCATTTTTTGTAAAGTCTGAATGCTGATGATGATCCCCCAGCCTTGTATTTTTTGAAGGCCTTCTCCTTTGCTTTTATATGCATTTTTACATTGGAGTTAAGCCATACAGGACTTTTGTTCTCTCTTTTAAATTTTTTTCCCAATGGGATGCACTGGCTAATGCCCTTATTTAATATGCTCTTTAAGCAAACCCATCTCTGCTCCGTGTTCTTTGTTTCTAATATTTTATCCCAATTTATATCTTCTAACAAGGTTCGTAGTTTAGGGAAGTTGGCTCTTTTGAAATTCAGTGTCTTTGTGTTCCCCTTGTGTTTCCTATTTGTGTGATTTATACTGAAGCCAATTGACCTGTGATTGCTGTTTCCTAAATTGCCTCCTATTTCCACATACGTCATCAGGTCTGTTTTGTTGGCAATCAGTAGATCTAGTAACGCCTTGTTTCTAGTTGGTGCATCTACCATCTGGCCCATGAAATTGTCCTGCAAGAAATTTAGGAACTGGCGAGCCTTAGACGAATGCTTAGTTCCCTCTGCCCAGTCTATGTCTGGATAATTAAAATCCCCCATTATGGTAACACTTCCCATCCTTGCTGCTAATCCAAATTGTGATAGGAGGTTCATCTCCCCCTCTTCCCTCAGGTTAGGGGGCCTATAGCATACTCCCAGTATTATCTTCCCCTTAGCTTCATCCCTTTGGAGCTCTACCCATAAGGATTCCACCTCCTCCCTAGCTCCCTTATTGATGTCATCTCTCACATTCACTTTTTCACATGATACAAATGTTATCAATTGAGTTGCAGTTCAGTGACTAAAATAAGTATTTGATCCCCAAGCAAAACATGACTTAGTACTTACTGGAGAAACCCTTGTTGACAAGCACAGAGGTAAGATGTTTCTTGTAGTTAGTGACCAGGTTTGCACACATTACAGGAGGGATTTTGGTCCACTCTTCTTTACAGATCTTCACTAAATCCTTAAGGTTTCTTAAGTTGTCGCTTGGCAACTCAAAATGTTTCCACCTCTGTGCTTGACTGTAGGGATGGTGTTTTTAGGGTCATGGTCAGCATTTTTCTTTCTCCAAACACAGCGAGTTGAGTTATTGCCAAAAAGCAAAATTTTGGTCTCATCTGACCACAGCACTTTCTCCCAATCTTTCTCTGAATCATTTAGATGTTCAATGCCAGACTTCAGATGGGCCTGTATATATGCCTTCTTGAGGAGGGGGACCTTGCGAGCTCTGAAGGATTTCAATCCATGGCGGCATATTGTGTTACCAATGGTTTGTTTGGTGACTGTGGTCCCAACTACCTTGACATCATTCACAATCTCCTCCTGTGTAGTTTTGGGCTGATCCCTCACTTTTCTCATGATCACCCTTACCTCATGAGGCGAAATCTTGGATGGAGCTCCAGACCGAGGGCGATTGATGGTTATTTTGTATTTCTTCCATTTGCGAATAATTGCTCCAACAGTTGTCTCCTTCTCACCGGGCTTCTTCTTGCTGATGGCCTTGTTGCCCATTCCAGCCTTGTGCAGGTCTACAATCTTGTCCCTGACATCCTTTGACAGCTCTTTGGTCTTGGCCATGATGGTGAGGTTTAAATGAAAGAAAGAGATTCCTTGGACAGGTGTCTTTTATACACATAACGAGTTGTCCTTAGGAGCACCTTCTTAAATTGACAGGACTAATCTGTGTACCACATGAGCACATACTGTAGCCAATCTGTGGGAGCCAGAATTATTGATGGTTGGTAGGGGATCAAATACTTATTTTACTCACTGAACTGCAACTTAATTTATAACATTTGTATTATGTGTTTTTTCTGGATCTTTGGTAGATATTCTGTCTCTATAATTTAAAATACAATTGTGATAAAAATGATAGACCCTTCATTTATTTGTAAGTGGGCAAACTTACAAAATCCGAAGGGGACCAAATAATTATTTTCCCCACTGTATATATTGATATGAGATATGTCAGCGTAACAGGCTAAGTGATGAGCCTATACCACACCTGGAAGATGGACGGCATGTGTGTGTGATAGTGCTCATTCTGCTCGCGGTTAAACTTCTGTAACACTGATGAATAATCCCCTTTACTGTCGTCTGACATCTGATGACGGATCTGAGCTTGCTGTCGTGCCTGCATTAAAAAAATAGAAAGAAAAAGTGGATGAGACAGATTAAATGGTCATTCTAGTAGCATAATATATTATCTTTGTCTTTTGAGCTTTTGTACTGTAGTTAAATGGAAGGGACCAAACATTTACTTTTGTGTCTTATTAAAGCACATTTTAGATACAATTGACCATGAATGGAATTAGAATGCAGAGCCAAGGTGAAGATAGAGTTGGAGAATCACTTTTCTTCAGCAAGAGGGTCCTGTTTTCTATTTATTTTTTGCCAGGGGAATGGAAAGTGAGCGGCCCAAGGGCCAGATATGACTTTTGCTTGCCTTTTTTCAGCCCTTGGGGCAGTATTTCTTCCACTGACAAAGGGACATAATTCCTGCCAATGACACCAACAATGGGGTATAATTCCTGTGTACTGACACCAATGATGGGGCATAATTCCTGCCACTGTATACAGACGAAAGTACTCTGGGTATGGGACTTTAAATATACCTCCAATGGTGTGACAGATGCACAGAAGTGATAATACTATTGAGTAAAAAAAAAATCCACTTTATTTCAACATATGGTAAACACGTAAGTTAAAATAATTTTAAAAACAATCATATATATCAGCCAGCCAATATTATTATGTATGTGGCCTTGAGATCAACCTGAGGTCAACGTGTTTCCCGGGATTGAGATTCCCCGCTTCATCAGGACCTGGGATCTCAAAAATAACCGTGCTGAAACAATATATAAAAATTCTTAAATTCCATACAAGATCATTTGTAAAAAAAAATGAAAAAATACAAGAAAAAAATTATCATTATCATCCTATACCTACTTTGGAATAAAAGGGGGAAGGGAAGAGGATATTAATAAAAAATAATAATCGTCTGGCTGATATATATGATTGTTTTTAAAATGATTTTCACTTGTGTGTTTTACATATGTTGAAATAACGTGGAATTTTTTTTCCTCTATAGTATTATCACTTTTGTGCATCTGCCATACCATTGGAGGTATATTCCAAGTTCCATACCCAGAACTGAAAGCAATCATCCCCTCCTTCCATCCAATGTTGGAAGGGTTTGATTAATGCCAGCCTGCCTTTGTACAAAGCTACTTACGCAAACACATGCTGGCTTGGTGATTCTTCTACAACAAGCAGCGAGCCAGGTAACGCAAATTAAAGTATAGACCTCAACCGAACACCCAGTTATGATGCCACTTACTCAATCTGTATCCTGATTATCAATATTTGAGCCTAGATAGATACTCCTGAGCTGATCCCACTCCCCACTTTGGGGTAGCAGTTTAGAATTTTTCTTTTGCTTTAAGTTCTTGTGATGTATGTTGTTTTTTTTGTGAATGAGACCTATTGGTCTCGCCCCTGCGTGGGCTCCAGATGTATGCCTATTTCTGTTCAGAAAATCAATAAAAAAGATTTTTCAAAAGTCCCATACCCAGAGTTCTTTCGTCTGTATATATATATATTATTAGGGATGATACCCCTCCAGTGGCATATATAAATTTTACACTCTGTACCCATATATAGTTATGTTGTAATTCCTTCCACTGACACAAACGTTAGGGCACTATTCCTCCTACAGTACTGATACCAATGATGGGGCACTATTCTTCTCATTAATACCAATGACGAGGTACTGTTCCTCCCACTGACACCAATGATGGGGCACTACTCCTCCCACTGATACCAATGATGGGGCACTATTACTCCCACTGACATAAATTATAGGGCACCATTCTTCCCACTGACACCAATGGTGGGGCACTATTATTCTCACGACCACCAATAATGGGGCATTTTTGATACTGATGCCAGGATGTTTTCTACTCCCAATGGCCACATTCCGGGTCCCTCTAAAGTCTGAGGGACAGTAAACTGGCCCTTTGTTTAGAAAGTTTTGAGACCCTTGCTCTAAAGTGACCCTGTTGCTATACTAAATTTACTCAAACTTGTCCTGTAAAAAAAGACGGTATATACAGTGGGGACGGAAAGTATTCAGACCCCTTAAATTTTTCACACTTTGTTATATTGCAGCCATTTGCTAAAATCATTTAAGTTCATTTTTTTCCTCATTAATGTACACACAGCACCCCTTATTGACAGAAAAACACAGAATTGTTGACATTTTTGCAGATTTATTAAAAAAGAAAAACTGAAATATTACAGTGTCCTAAGTATTCAGACTCTTTGCTGTGACACTCATATATTTAACTCAGGTGCTGTCCATTTCTTCTGATCATCCTTGAGATTATTCTACACCTTCATTTGAATCCAGCTGTGTTTGATTATACTGATTGGACTTGATTAGGAAAGCCACACACCTGTCTATATAAGACCTTACAGCTCACAGTGCATGTCAGAGCAAATGAGAATCATGCGGTCAAAGGAACTGCCTGAAGAGCTCAGAGACAGAACTGTGGCAAGGCACAGATCTGGCCAAGGTTACAAAAAAATTTCTTCTGCACTTAAGGTTCCTAAGAGCACAGTGGCCTCCATAATCTTTAAATGGAAGACGTTTGGGACGACCAGAACCCTTACTAGAGCTGGCCATCCAGCCAAACTGAGCTATCGGGGGAGAAGAGCCTTGGTGAGAGAGGTAAAGAAGAACCCACAGATCACTGTGGCTGAGCTCCAGAGATGCAGTTGGGAGATGGGAGAAAGTTCATTGCAGGCCTCCACCAGTCGGGGCTTTATGGCAGAGTGGCCTGACGGAAGCCTCTCCTCAGTGCAAGACACATGAAAGCCCGCATGGAGTTTGCTAAAAAAAACACCTGAAGGACTCCAAGATGGTGAGAAATAAGATTCTTTGGTCTGATGAGACCAAGATAGAACTTTTTGGCCTTAATTCTAAGCGGTATGTGTGGAGAAAACCAGGCACCGCTCATCACCTGTCCAATACAGTCCCAACAGTGAAGCATGGTGGTGGCAGCATCATGCTGTGGGGGTGTTTTTCAGCTGCAGGGACAGGACGACTGGTTGCAATCGAGGGAAAGATGAATGTGGCCAAGTACAGGGATATCCTGGACGAAAACCTTCTCCAGAGTGCTCAGGACCTCAGACTGGGCCGAAGGTTTACCTTCCAACAAGGCAATGACCCTAAGCACACAGCTAAAATAATGAAGGAGTGGCTTCACAACAACTCCGTGACTGTTCTGGAATGGCCCAGCCACAGCCCTGACTTAAACCCAATTGAGTATCTCTTGAGAGACCTAAAAATGGCTGTCCACCAACGTTTACCATCCAACCTGACAGAACTGGAGAGGATCTGCAAGGAGGAATGGCAGAGGATCCCCAAATCCAGGTGTGAAAAACTTGTTGCATCTTTCCCAAAAAGACTCATTACTGTATTAGATCAAAAGGGTGCTTCTACTAAATACTGAACAAAGGGTCTGAATACTTAGGACCATGTGATATTTCAGTTTTTCTTTTTTAATAAATCTGCAAAAAAGTCAACAATTCTGTGTTTTTCTGTCAATATGGGGTGCTGTGTGTACATTAATGAGGAAAAAAATGAACTTAAATGATTTTAGCAAATGGCTGCAATATAACATAAACAATATAAATTTAAGGGGGTCTGAATACTTTCCATCCCCACTGTAATTACCTCTCCATAGGGAAACTGATACATCCAGAAGTGTTAATTTCCTTGGTCCCCTGCAAATTGCAAAGGTTCCTCCCTCAGACCTCCATGTCACCACTGTATCCTGTAATGGGTGGAGGTCACATGGAGGAATCGAGGAGAGCCGTTGGACATCCTGAAGCTCAAAACTCCTGGATATCTGGAAATGTTGGTTTCCTTGCACCGTTTGGAAGATCATTTCTTTTGAATGGAGACAGGAGAGGTGAGTATAAAGGGCCTCTTCACACCATGTGCCGATATGTGAGTTCTTCTGCACCCATTTCACAAAGTAAACAGTTGTTCTCTATGTGCCCTGTTTCCACCACAACATTGGTATCATGTCTGCACTTTTTCTGCACAGAAATCTGCAACCTGTATACAATTTTCTGAGCAGAAAAGAAGCTCACGTGACACCAACATTAAACTGGGCACATAGAGAACAACTGTTTTTTCTTTTTGTGCCCTTACACTTTGTTACAGATTCCTGCACAGAAAACAAAAAACTCATGTAACGCCAGTGTTATGCTGTGAACAGGGCACATAGAAAACAACAGTTTTTATTTGTGTCCTTGCAGAGACCTACATATCTATATACATGCATATCTCTGCACATGGAGTGAACAAGACCAAAATATTTTATGCAGATCAAATCTGAGCGTTTTTACCATCAGTTTTTATGCATGTATGCTGTGAATGAGCCTTACAGGGAAAGCTTTGCTGAGTAAATTCAGCAACCGGGTAAGTATGGTTCATTTTCAGTGAGTACACATTTGAAGTTGTTACTGCAGTATTTATCTTAAAGTAAGTGATGTGACATTCACAATGTTTGTTTACTATACTAAGTCTAGAAATTTGTAGAAATAACCACTAGAGGGAGCTCTGTACTTGACATAGCCTTATACAACCTCCTTGTGTTGCTATTAAAATAAGATATTAGCCACACAGGGTGAGCATTGTTTTCAGTGAGTCAGCTGACTCAGACATGCATTGTGAGGAGCAGCAGTAAATCACTATTATTGTGTGGCACTGCAAAGCAAAAAGCAGGTAAGCAAGGAATAAATATGTTTACTCCCATGTACATATACAGTTAAACAATACTCATAGAATAAAAGATTATTTGGAAAATGAACACACATTGATAAAATTAATTACATCAAGCCGATCCATTTTATGCATATATCTGAAAATAAAGTTGCAAAGACTACAATTTCCTCTTTAAATTAGACTACAGCATCTAGAATCCAGGCCCACCAGCTCCTCCTGCTGTAGCAGTGAAGGTCTAGCTTGACTTTATGCTAAGTAGCCATGTCGCCAGCTCTCTGTCTGGGGAGACGTGGTGACCACATTGGTAGTAAGGCGATGGTTATCCAGGGACTAAACTATGTGGTATCCATATTTGGGTTGGAGGAGATATGGAGACTGCCATGCAGACCTCTCCTACTAAAGTGGCTTGGTCCCTGTCATACTGATCCCCTGGGTTTGATGGTTTCTAAGTCTCAGACTCAAAACTGGTATGCAAAGCATAAGTTCTGATATCACTGTGACTTTTCTGATTGGCATGCTCGTTCCAGGCCAACATCTCAAAGTAGTGAAACCAGAGACAGCCAAGTGCCTAGCTTTTTTTTTCTATTTTTCTCTCAATACGGGTTCATTTTAAAGATCAAGAAAGTAAATTACAGTAATTATTTCAGGAAATTTTTTTACCTTTGCTACCTCCCAGTGTGGGTCACCTCACCTTTGGTTTGCCTCTATAGCAACATGTCTACTAAGAAAAGTCTGGTCATCGATGGGGGCCACATAGGCAGGTAAACAGGACTAATTGCACAGAATTTGCTTCCTCGCTTATGCTGTGATCTTCACAAACCCCATGCTGGGCTAGATCCATGACCTGAATACACAGACAATCGTTTCCAAACAACTAATCTGTGAAGCTGCAGTAGCGGATGGAACACTTTATTCATGGGAGATGGAAACTTGAAAGCAGTGCCAGAAAGTCTAAGGACTCTGCTAAACAGAGGTGGCCAAAACACTGTCTCATTGCTGAGATTAAAGAGAACCCTATTACTTTGCTCAGGGCATATCGAGACGAAGAAGGAGTCTAGGAAAGGTAGTCATAAGGGCTAAATAACTTCAGCTGGAAAAAAACTGGAGCTAAAAGCTTGTAGCACCCAATTAGGTTTCATTTTTTTAATATCAAAGAAAGGGAAGAAGGTTGCTACTGGCAATAACACAAATGTTGCTCTACTTTGTTCACAAACCTACCAAACTATGAACGTTTAGAAAATTTTGAAGCATGACATTATTTCTGTTTAGGCTTGTATGCATCTTATTATGGCAGTGTTAGGAATTTAAGATGTGGTAGAGTTATGTTGGCCATACACTATACGAAAAATCGCCAGAACCCATTTTCGAAAAACAAACATTCGGCCGTGAGTGCAAACGATATTGCCATCATGTAATGACCAATAAATCGTTCAGTGGACATAAATGATTGCATTTTTTGTTCGTTTTTTTACATATACCTAGTGCAAACAGTTCGGATGGGAAACACATTAACCTTTCAATTCATCGTTCCTTCGGCAGAAAATTTCCAAACTTGTCCTTTGCTTTTTTGGCTCAAAAATATCCCAACGATTATCGATTTTGTGCCCATTATCTGGCCAAAAAACAAACGAACTGTCTAAATGACCGAATTTCGGCTGATTTTTCATATAGTGTATGGCCAGTATTAGGTTGACTGGCGCTAGTGTCAAAAGTTATTGTCAAGAATGGTGCAGCTATAGAGAAAAAGTGAGACTTTTCTAGACTTGGCATGCCCTTCGAGTACAACATAAGAAAAAACACTGCTCCAGCAGTGCTATTTTCATAGATGAAAATATTTTGGCCATAGTTTTCGTCAGCTGCATGTTTTCAGTGACAAAAACTAAAGTCAATTGATGAAAACTCAGGAAAATCAATTCCAATTTTCATTTAGTCATCTAAAATCGAATGTGTTTAGTTAAATTGTAATGCATTATTTAAACATTTCTCTAGAATTTACATTTTTAATATACTCCTGGAGTAAAAATCCAATAACATGTTATTATTTATGGTATTTAAAGTGATAATAAAGGTAACATTTTTATTCTTTTAATAATAAATGTCCTACTTACCTGCAGCGGTTTTGCACAGAGCAGCCCCGTTCCGACTATTCTCGGGTCCCCTGCCGGCGCTCCAGGCCCCTCCTTCCTGCTGAGTGCCCCCAGAGCATGCAATGGGGGCACCTGAGCAGGTGTGCTCCCGAGCTGCTCTGCATGTCCATTCACACACTCCGCCCCCCCTCCCTCCTCAACAGCCAGTGAGGAGAGACCCAGCAGAGCCGAGGCTCCTGTGCACAGCACTGGAGAAAGATCAGGCTCAGGTAAGTATTAGGGGGTCTTGGGGGGCTGTTGCATGGAGAAGTTTTTTACCTTCATGCATAGAATGCATGAAGGTAAAAAAACTTGAGCCTTTACAACCACTTTAAAGTTTGAACATGCACTACAGACACAGATTTAGCCATTGTGATATACAGTGGGGACAGAAAGTATTCAGACCCCCTTAAATTTTTCACTCTTTGTTATATTGCAGCCATTTGCTAAAATCATTTAAGTTCATTTTTTTCCTCATTAATGTACACACAGCACCCCATATTGACAGAAAAACACAGAATTGTTGACATTTTTGCAGAATTATTAAAAAAGAAAAACGGAAATATCACATGGTCCTAAGTATTTAGACTCTTTGGTGTGACAGCAGGTGCTGTCCATTTCTTCTGATGATCCTTGAGATGGTTCTACACCTTCATTTGAGTCCAGCTGTGTTTGATTATACTGATTGGACTTGATTAGGAAAGCCACACACCTGTCTATATAAGACTTTACAGCTCACAGTGCATGTCAGAGCAAATGAGAATCATGAGGTCAAAAGGAACTGCCTGAAGAGCTCAGAGACAGAATTGTGGCAAGGCACAGATCTGGCCATGGTTACCAAAAAAATTTCTGCTGCACTTAAGGTTTCTAAGAGCACAGTGGCCTCCATAATCCTTAAATGTAAGATGTTTGGGATGACCAGAACCCTTCCTAGAGCTGGCCATCCGGCCAAACTGAGCTATCGGGGGAGAAGAGCCTTGGTGAGAGAGGTAAAGAAGAACCCAAAGATCACTGTGGCTGAGCGCCAGAGATGCAGTCGGGAGATGGGAGAAAGTTGTAGAAGGTCAACCATCACTGCAGGCCTCCACCAGTCGGGGCTTTATGGCAGAGTGGCCTGACAGAAGCCTCTCCTCAGTGCAAGACACGTGAAAGCCTGCATGGAGTTTGCTAAAAAACGTCTGAAGGACTCCAAGATGGTGAGAACTAAGATTCTTTGGTCTGAAGAGACCAAGATAGAACTTTTTGGCCTTATTTCTAAGCGGTATGTGTGGAGAAAATCAGGCACTGCTCATCACCTGTCCAATACAGTCCCAACAGTGAAGCATGGTGGTGGCAGCATCATGCTGTGGGGGTGTTTTTCAGCTGCAGGGACAGGACGACTGGTTGCAATCGAGGGAAAGATGAATGCGGCCAAGTACAGGGATATCCTGGACGAAAACCTTCTCCAGAGTGCTCAGGACCTCAGACTGGGCCGAAGGTTTACCTTCCAACAAGGCAATGACCCTAAGCACACAGCTAAAATAACGAAGGAATGGCTTCACAACAACTCCGTGACTGTTCTTGAATGGCCCAGCCAGAGCCCTGACTTAAACCCAATTGAGCATCTCTGGAGAGACCTAAAAATGGCTGTTCACCAACGTTTACCATCCAACCTGACAGAACTGGAGAGGATCTGCAAGGAGGAATGGCAGAGGATTCCCAAATCCAGGTGTGAAAAACTTGTTGCATCTTTCCCAAAAAGACTCATGGCTGTATTAGATCAAAAGGGTGCTTCTACTAAATACTGAGCAAAGGGTCTGAATACTTAGGACCATGTGATATTTCAGTTTTTTTTTTTAATAAATCTGCAAAAATGTCAATAAATCTGTGTTTTTCTGTCAATATGGGGTGCTGTGTGTACAATATGGAGTGCTGTGTGTACAATATGGGGTGCTGTGTGTACATTAATGAGGAAAAAAATGAACTTAAATGATTTTAGCAAATGGCTGCAATATAACAAAGAGTGAAAAATTCAAGGGGGTCTGAATACTTTCAATCCCCACTGTATAACGTCTTAAATAAAACAAGGTTTCATAAACAAACAAAAATATTGCTTTTTGACAAACAGAAGTTCCACTTTAAAATATAAAAAACAAACCCAAAAAACTATATACTCTATTGGCTGTAATGCCAGGCTGCAAGTGGGAATAGAGAAGTAAATGGGAGTGAGAGAGTGCACAGAGCAGGGTGCATTATAGTTTGTGGATGGGCAGGTGACCTGCAAGTGGGGATGGGGGAAGTGCTAAACTTTTCATCCAAATTCTAAATGGCTGCATTTGTAAATTTTAAAAGCCAATATAAAGGAATAATAGTAGTGAAAAAAAGGCCTTGTGGATTTAATTAACCTTTTTTTTGGTTAATTCTCCTTTAAGGGGTGTGGCAAGGGGCATGTCCTATGCCTACATACATTTGCTAGTAGGTGTCCCTCATTCCCATCTCAAAATGTTGGGAGGTATGCATAATCACTCAGAGCTTCATACTACACCCCATGTGACCATGTGACATCACATGCAGTGTAAAGTTGGGCATCGGACAGGATTACTGCAGCCTTATCAGCTGAAGCTGATAAGACTGACACAGGCAAACACTAGATAATCGGCACAAGTAAATGAGCAGTTAAACAGGGTTGCCATAGAAACGTTGGATTGAGAAGGAGGCTTGGTTAACAGTACAGGAAGTGCTCAATGTAAGGGCGGAAATACACTCTACTGTGGACTCAGAAAACAATACTTAAGATGGCGCTGCCTAACCCCTGGAAACAAGTTTTTTAAAGTTTCTTTAAACAGTAAGTAATATGTGATTTGGGCTGGATTACAGTGGCTATAGTTTGATAATTACTTATTATAATGGACTAAATGAAAAGCAGCATCAGAGTGGGAGAGTTTACTTCCTCTTTAAAAGCTTCCATGATACAAAGAAAACACTGATACTGCCGCATTTCTGCCCCTGCGGGCCTTAGTCGCAGCTATGACTACGGCCCCTTGGGGGCAGAAACACGTCTGTATTTTCAGCTTTTATTATTGCTGTTTTTTCTGCTGCAGATTTCCCCTCACTTCCCGTCTGGTAAAACATTGCCCCCAAACAGGAAGTAAGGAGAAATCTCTTTAAAAAGTAAGGGTAAATCTCTTTAATGGTGCTCCTTTATAGAGGTCAAATTTGACAAGAAGAAAATTCTATATAAAACAAAAAAAAAAACAAAAGCAAAGAAAGGTTTGGCTATACGTACACTTTAAAGGAAAGGTAAGTAAGTACAGAGCTGGGGAGCTAAAGCAAACTGTATGTTTTTCTTGCACTTCATGCGTTGCCAGCCCTAACAGGTTGACTGGTACATGCACAATATAAAACAAAATTAAAATTCAGAAAAACAGTTTAATGCATATGTGTGATAACGCGCATTTAAAAGCTCAAATAAAAAGCAGCTGAATCACAGGAATATACAGTATCTCACAATAGTGAGTACACCCCTCACATTTTTGTAAATATTTTATTATATCTTTTCATGTGACAACACTGAAGAAATGACACTTTGCTACAATGTAAAGTTGTGAGTATACAGCTTGTATAACAGTGTACATTTGCTGTCCCCTCAAAATAGCTCAACACACAGCCATTAATATCTAAACCGCTGGCAACAAAAGTGAGTACACCCCTAAGTGAAAATGTCCAAATTGGGTCCAATTAGCCATTTTCCCTCCCCGGTGTCATGTGACTCGTTAGTGTTACAAGGTCTCAGTTGTGAATGGGGAGCAGGTGTGTTAAATTTGGTGTTATCAAACTCTCTCATACTGGTCACTGGAAGTTCAACATGGCACCCCATGGCAAAGAACTCTCTGAGGAGCTGAAAAAAAGAATCGTTGCTCTACATAAAGATGGCCTAGGCTATAAGAAGATTGCCAAGACCCTGAAACTGAGCTGCAGCACGGTGGCCAAGACCATACAGCGGTTTAACAGGACAGGTTCCACTCAGAACAGGCCTCGCCATGGTCAACCAAAGAAGTTGAGTTCACGTGCTCAGCATCATATCCAGAGGTTGTCTTTGGGAAATATGCGTATGAGTGCTGCCAGCATTGCTGCAGAGGTTGAAGGGGTGGGGGGCCAGCCTGTCAATGCTCAGACCATACGCCGCACACTGCATCAAATTGGTCTGCATTACTGTTGTCCAGGAGGAAGCCTCTTCTAAAGATGATGCACAAGGACGCCCACAAACAGTTTGCTGAAGACAAGCAGACTAAGGACATGGATTACTGGAACCATGTCCTGTGGTCTGATGAGACCAAGATGAACTTATTTGGTTCAGATGGTGTCAAGCGTGTGTGGCGGCAACCAGGTGAGGAGTACAAAGACAAGTGTCCCCATTCTTGACAAGCCTACAGTCAAGAATGGTGTGGGAGTGTCATGGTCTGGGGATGCAATAGTGCTACCGGCACAGTTACAGTTCATTGAGAGAACCATGAATGCCAACATGTACTGTGACATACTGATGCAGAACATGATCCCCTCCCTTCAGAGACTGGGCCGCAGGGCAGTATTCCAACATGACAACGACCCTAAACACACCTCCAAGACGACCAATGCCTTGCTAAAGAACCTTAGTGTAAAGGTGATGGACTGGCCAAGCATGTCTCCAGACCTAAACCCTATTGAGCATCTGTGGGGCATCCTCAAACGGAAGGTGGAGGAGTGCAAAGTCTCTAACATCCACCAGCTCTGTGATGTCGTCATGGAGGAGTGGAAGAGGGCTCCAGTGGCAACCTGTGAAGCTCTGGTGAACTCAATGCCCAAGCAGGTTAAGGCAGTGCTGGAAAATAATGGTGGCCACACAAAATATTGACACTTTGGGCCCAATTTGGACATTTTCATGTAGAGGTGTACTCCTCAGCAGTTTATACATTAATGGCTGTGTGTTGAGTTATTTTGAGGGGACAGCAAATTTACACTGTTATACAAGCTGTACACTCACCACTTTACATTGTAGCAAAGTGTAATTTCTTCAGTGTTGTCACATGAAAAGATATAATAAAATATTTACAAAAATGTGAGGGGTGTACTCACTTTTGTGAGATACTGTATGTGCAAATGGACCCTTAAACCTGAATTTGCCCAAACTGAAAAAAAAAAAAATTTCTACCCTTTTCTACCCTGCTGTTTTCTGCCTAATTTAAAATGATAGGTCCACTTTAATCACTGGCAGCTTACACAAACACTGGAAGCTCAGGTCCCACAAATCATCTAGTCAGCCATGATGGAAAGATTTTACAATTATGTTGTCTCTTCTGCCAGCCAAAGCAGAAAGACAAGCCAGAATATGTTCTATTCCCTGTAGACAGCCCAACACAGTCTTTTAATTATGGGTGCTGGAAGTACGTGTCATTAGGTATATTAATTAGGACTTGTCAAATCCCTATTAGACACTTGATATCATCATTTAGTTTTAAATAACTTAACAAGGGCATGCTAAAATGCAAATTATATGTATTATTTTACTGGAATAACGTCAGATTTTCTATGACTCTATTAGAGGAGTACAACAGAGAGCGGATGAAGGTACAGTATGTACAACCTAACACAAAATAAAGGGGATTTTTTTTCATCAGCTGGGCAGAGCCATGCAATTTTCTCCTTTACATTACAGGACCAAACTTGCATCAAGAACCATTTGTTTATAGCACAAATACAGTCTACATGTTATTATTTTTAGTAAAGGATTTACACATCAGTCTCCTTTTTAACCCCAGGAGACATAAAAATGACTTATAGAGAGAACACAAGAGGTCACTTCTAAGTGTAGCAATTTACTGCTACACATAGAGGCGCCCTCTTGTAGTTTCTCTACAGTGGGGAAATTGTTATTTGATCCCCTGCAGATTTTGTAACTTTGCTCACTTACAAAGAGATAAAGGGTCTATAACTTTTATCATAGGTGTATTTTAAAATATCAACCAAAAATCCAGAAAATACACATGATACAATAGTTATAATCTGAGTTGCAGTATAGTGATTAAAACATGACTTAGTACTTGGTGGAGAAACCTTTGTTGGCAAGCACATAGGTAGGACGTTTCTTGTAGTTGGTGACCAGGTTTGCACACATCCCAGGAGGGATTTTGGCCCACTCTTCTTTACAGATCTTCTCTAAATCCTTTAGGTTTCTTGGCTGTCGCTTGGCAACTCCAAGTTTCAGCTCCCTCCATAGATTTTCAATAGGATTAGATCTAAAGACTGGCTAGGCCATTCCATGACCTTAATGTGCTTCTTCTTGAGCCACTCCTTTGTTGCCTTGGTGGTATGTTTTGGGTCATTGTCATGCTGAAAGATCGACCCATCTTCAGTGTTCTGGCTGAGGTAAGAAGGTTCTCATCCAATATTTTACAATAAATGGCCCCATTCATTGGCCAGTCAATGCGGCAAAGTCGGTCTGTACTTTTAGCAGAGAAACAGCCCCAAAGCATCATGTTTTCACCTCTGTGCTTGACTGTATGGATAGTGTTCTTAGAGCCATTTTTCTTCCTCCAAACACTGCGAGTCCCCCTCCTCAAGAAGGCACATGTACAGTCATGCAAATGAACATCTAAAATAATTCAGAGAAGGATTGGGAGAAAGTGCTGTGGTCAGATGAGATCAAAACTGAGCTCTTTGGCATTAACTCGACACGTCGTGTTTGGAGGAAGAAAAATGCGGACTATGACCCTAAGAACACCATCCTTACAGTCAAGCACAGCGGGGGTGCAGGTCGACACGATCCCGCGAACCGTCGTAGCTATACGTCAGTCCCTTTAAGCGAGATAGCATGTGCACGCGCTGCACAGCGGGGGTGCCAATGCTCGTGACTGGCGGTTGCAATGACCACCAGCTATGAGCGATCACGGGCACGAGAGGCAGAACAGGGACGTGTGTGTGTAAACACACACGTCCCAGTTCTGTGAGGAGAGGAGAGAGAGATCGTGAGTTCCTACGAGCTGGGAACCACGATCTCTCATCTCCTATAGTCAGTCCCATCCCTCACAGTTAGAACACACACATAGGGAACACAGTTAACCCCTTGATCGCCCCCTAGTGTTAACACCTTCCCTTCCAGTGACATTTATACAGTAATCAATGCATTTTTATAGCAGTGATCGCTGTATAATTGTCAATCGACCCAAAAATGTGTCAAAAGTGTCTGATAGCGCCTGCTATCCCGCTTAAAGGGACCAACGTATAGCTACGACAGTTCGTGGGATCGTGCCGACCTGCCCCAGTATAATGATAGCGGCTGGTTGGCAAGTGGTTAAATAAAGCTGTGGCCTTGCCCTATTTTCAACTTAATCAGCTTTCCTGTCTTTTTGGGGGGGGCAAGGTATTGGTTTATTAGTTGGTCATAAATGAGCCTATGCTTCTCAAGGGGCTGAGTGGAAAACTGTCAGCCTAATGCCCCGTACACATGATCGGACATTCCGACAACAAAATCCATGGGTTTTTTCAGATCTCAAATTTTGTGTGATGGAAATTCTGATGGAAAATGTCCGATGGAGCCTACACACGGTCGGAATTTCTGAAAACAAGCTCCCATCATACATTTTCCATCGGAAAATCCGACCGTGTGTACGGGGCATAACAGTGATTGCAACCAATCAGATGCAGTTATTGTAGGCAGCCACGGGTCTCACAGCTGCTTGAATACAATAGCCGGCAGTGGAGATTCCTTCATTCACCTTGTTTAGCGTGGATGGAGGAACCTATTTGATTTTGCACATTCAGCCCACAGACTGCACATGGGAAATCTATGTGTGTAAGGCTAGCCAAATGTATTGTTTTCCATTTTTAAATAGGTCCTACCTGCTTGGTGGATTTCCCCTCACATCCTGTTCCGTTCCCCTCACTTCCTGTCCCTAGGACAACAATGTCACCAAGACCGGGAGTAGGAGGTAATCTCTTGCAGGAACACAAGAGCACAAAAAATGTCTTCATTAAAACAGTGGAAGGGTAGAATCTCTGCCTTCTTTTTATTACTGTCTATGTTCCTTGGGGGGCTTTAACCTCAGTCACTGTCAAGGTGACGAAGATGTAATTGGGGCAAAACGTGAATGGAAAACCAAAAGTTTTGGTTGGAGATCTACAATAAATGTCACTGTCTCAGTCCTCTATGGCTGAGATCACAAGAAAAAGACCAAAATATCAAGGGTTCTGGAGAAGGTAAGTATTCCTGAGCTGTCCTGTTATTTTCGTTATTCATAGCAGTCATTTTTAGGTGACAGTGTTAATTTTGATCTCAAATTTCAATTTAGTTTTAATGGGAGATCGGACAAAAACGGATCCGCCTTTCCATTTTCATCCGATCCAATCCGCTGGACGGATGGCGAACGTATCGCCATACATCTGTTTTAAGCGGATCTTATCGGATCGGATGGCAGGCGGGTGTCAGCGGACACATCTCCACTGACATCCGCCTCTCCGTACAAGTCAATGGGTGGCCCGCTCAGATACGCCTGAAAAAACAGACAGGGGGATCTGAGCGGGCCTATCGTGTGAAAGGGGCCTAAGTCACAGTGTCTAGGGTTGCACAGATACTGTCTTTTTATCGGCGTGTATGAGTACCGACACTTTCTGTCAAGTAGTCTCCGATACTGAGTACCGATACACTGCTGTGTGATTTGCGCGCATACAAAATGAATGGGCGCAAATCGCACTGCAAAGAATTGCATACAATTCCTGTCCGAATCACATGCGATTTTCCCTTCGCTTCTGTGTGAACCTAGGCTTGTCATAGTGATTTTAGCCTGGGTTCACACAGGAGCGGTGCAGGAATTCACACCACATTCCTGTTCGATTTGCATATCTTTGCAGTGCGATTTGGGCCCATTAATTTTGTATGGACGCAAATTACACAGCAAAGTATCGGTTACAGTATTGGGAGCATTTTCACAAGTACTTGTGAAAATACTTGGTATTTGCGTGTGTGCATCTCTAATAGTGTCTTAACTAAAATGTCATTTATTTTTAGTCGTATTTAAGTCATCTGAATTGTTTTAGTTTCAGTCGTATTTTAGTCGACTAAAGTCTCCAGTACAGTTTTACAGTACAGTAATGGGTTTAGTTTGTAATGCATTATTAAAGCTTTTCTCTAGAACTCATTATATACTCCTGGAGTAAAAAGCTAATAACATGTTATTATTTCTGGTATTAGGCCCCTTTCACACGATCGGACCGTGCAGGTCCGCCTGTCAGTTTTGACAGCGGACCTGAACGGGCGCTCCATGTTAGCCTATGGAGAGACGGATGTCAGCGGAGACATGTCCGCTGACATCCGTCCCGGTCCGATCCGCTAAAAGCAGACGGATGGCCCTACGTCCAGGTCCGTTGCTGGCGGATCAGATCGGGTGAGATATGACGAAAACGGACACGCTGTCCGTTTTCATCCGATCCCTCCATAGGCGGCAGCGGCGCCTGACAAGCCCCTCCCCGCTCAGTGAGCAGAGAGGGACCTGTCATCCGCCGGCTCAGCGGAGATCAACGGACTGATCTCCCGCTCAGCCGGCGGACCGAGGCGGGCTCCGTGGAAACGGAGTCCGCCTCGTGTGAAAGGGGCCTTAAGGTTTGAACATGCACTACAGACACAGATTTAGCTGTTGTGATACATAACCAGTGTTAAATTTGACGTCAAATTTCCATTTAGTTTTAGTCAGTCTTTTGACTAAAATGCCATTTTAGTTTTAGTTGTATTTTAGTCATCTGAATTGCTTTAGTCGTATTTTAGTCGACTAAAATAGTCTTAATTTCGTCGACAAAATTAACACTGTTAGGTGAATGCCTAAAGTACAAGGTCACCTTACAAATTTGAAAAAAAAAAAAAAAGAAAGCAGTAACACGTGTACATTGACAAGGTGACACTAGATGAAGGTTAAAGGTGGCGTGATTTAAACGCCGCATACCTATTTAGTAGATTAGCTGGTTGTATAACAAAGGCAGGAAAGAACAGACCTGTTTAATTCCAACACAAAGCGAGCAGACGTTTGCTGGCTGTTTTATATCCTGCGCTGGTGAGGTCATATGAAATTATACTCCCACCTATCCAGACAAGTACACAGCCTGAACACATTCCATTCAGAGGAGACAAAACTCCCAGAACACTTTATATCACCCAAAACAATCCAGACACAGGAAACACAACACGCCACCAGGCTTGCAGCAAAACACTCGCCTGCCCTACTTTTTACTGTAGGAAAAGACTACATAGCTCGAAATTTCACTTACTGGGAAGATGAACAATATGCTGGCTTCTAAAGGGATCCACAGACACAAGACAGCTTTCAGAAGGACCTGCCACAAGGCCATCAATAAAATGGTTGTGGTATTAAAACACCACCACAGGCAGGCAGCAGAACACAAGGAAAATACAGTACATGTGTAGCCATGGCGGCTGGTGGTATTTTTTTTGGGGGGGGGCAGCAAACAATGCACCCACAGCCACCCCCCCCCCACCCCCAGTTGGGTCACCCGCACCAACCCCGCACTTACCTCATCTCTCGGGCAGCGCTTCCTTCCCCTGCGTCAGCTCCTCCTCAGCTCATCTAGGCAGCTTCCGCCGTGCGTCTTGTCCCTCCTCATAGGCGGCCAATAGGATCACTTCTCCTTTCGGCCAATCGGGTGACGGGTCCTGATTGGCCGGGAGGAGAATGTGGAAGACAATAGCGAATAATCATTCGTTATTGTCACACAACTGGGTGGGCTTACTGCGCCCCAAGCCCACCCTTTTTTGAAGCCTATTAGAGCCTCTGGAAGGAAGCTGTCATTCATGTCAACTACCACCCAATCAACTGTGGCCAGGGCATTTCCTGCAGCAGCATGCACACAAAGGGGCAGGGAAGCTTGTGACATGATTGACCAAATACATCCACATGGCCATGTTTGGTCAAATTTGGACCAAATCTGAGCTCATCCCTTAGGCTTCATTTACACCCATTTGCATTCTATTCCATACATCGGTCCTGCATGGATGTACGGTCTGGGATGGGCTTGGAGATCCGTGCAGATTCATGCGGCCATCCACCTGTCATTGATCAGAACAGGCTGCCTGCATGAGGCTGCGCAGAACAACTGTGCATCCCACGCAGGTGAAAGCAGCCCTTTGCACAGGTATACAGATCAGTGAATGAGGCCTCATAGGTACTAGACAGGTGTATCTATTGATGTGGACACTAAAGGTATACTCACACTGGGCACAGTTGATCAGAACCATGTCTGAGTACAATGGCCCCCATCTTCACTCCCCTGCTGGTCTGCATTCACACTAGGGGAGATTTACTAAGACTGGAGAGTGCAAAATCTGGAGCAGTTGTCATACATTCCAACTTTTTGAGATGGGAATGAGGGACACCTATCAGCAAAAGTATGCAGGCATAGGACACACCCCTTGTCACGCCCCCTTAAAGGTGAACTGTACAAAAAAAATAAAGATTGGTTTAACCCACGAGTGCTTTATTTACCACTACTCTTCCTTTATATTGGCTTTTGGAATTTACAAATGCAGCAATTTAGAAATCAGATGAAAGGTTTAGCGCTGGAAAACACTTTTTGATAGATAAAAAGTGCATATTATATACAACTATATAGACCAAAATGAGGGACCAATAAGGAGGAATGAGGGACAGAGGGACATTGCTCCAAATCAGGGACAGTCCCTCGAAATCAGGGACAGTTGGGAGCTATGCAGTTGTGCATGGTAGCCAATCAGCTTCTAACGTCAGCTTGTTCAATTAAGCTTAGACAGATTTTGCACTCTACAGTATTAGCAAATGCCCCTCACTGTGTTCCCGGGTACGCTTACATCATCACCTCTTCCAACCAGACCACAGTGACCCCCTGCTTCTATGCTCAGGATTCTATGGGGAGTTCTATGCTCAGGATTCTATGGGGAGTTCTAAGCTCAGGATTCTATGGGGAGTTCTAAGCTCAGAATTCTATGGGGAGTTCTAAGCTCAGGATTCTATGAGGAGTTCTAAGCTCAGGATTCTATGAGGAGTTCTAAGCTCAGGATTCTATGGGGAGTTCTAAGCTCAGGATTCTATGGGGAGTTCTAAGCTTAGAATTCTATGGGGAGTTCTAAGCTCAGGATTCTATGAGGAGTTCTAAGCTCAGGATTCTATGAGGAGTTCTAAGCTCAGGATTCTATGAGGAGTTCTAAGCTCAGGATTCTATGGGGAGTTCTAAGCTCAGGAGTCTATGGGGAGTTCTAAGCTCAGGATTCTATGGGGAGTTCTAAGCTCAGGATTCTATGGGGAGTTCTAAGCTCAGGATTCTATGGGGAGTTCTAAGCTCAGGATTCTATGGGGAGTTCTAAGCTCAGGAGTCTATGGGGAGTTCTAAGCTCAGGAGTCTATGAGGAGTTGTAAGCTCAGAATTCTATGGGGAGTTCTAAGCTCAGGATTCTATGAGGAGTTCTATGCTCAGGATTCTATGGGGAGTTCTAAGCTCAGGATTCTATGGGGAGTTGTAAGCTCAGAATTCTATGGGGAGTTCTAAGCTCAGGATTCTATGAGGAGTTTTATGCTCAGGATTCTATGAGGAGTTCTAAGCTCAAGATTCTATGGGGAGTTCTAAGCTCAGGATTCTATGGGGAGTTCTAAGCTCAGGCATGGTTTGCGCACACTTTGAATCCATCAGTACCTGACACCAGGTGAACCAACCATGCTCCAGACCTCCTTTTCCCAGTAGTTTGGGCAGTGTATGCTTAACCATAACCGGGCATGTTTCAGAGTGTTCCCTCTATGCAAACGAACCAGACTAATGAGGTAAACCTACCCTGGGCATTGTTAAATTGCTAGTGTACACCATTCATTTTTATTTTGACTTAGGTATATAAACCAAAAAAAAAAAAAAAACCACGAAATTTCACGCCTGCAATAGCAAGGATCCGTGGTTAAGTTACCATGGCAACTGCTTGCAGAGCACAGAGGCTTAGGTCTAGCACTACATATAAACCATATGCAGAGACAGGTGCAGCCTTCACAAGCCAGTGTGTGTAGCCCAAATATTTATGGCAGTTCTGACTATACATGACTATACTCAGCGTAAGCAACATTGCCCTTGTGCGGGGTCACAGATAATGCTGACAGTTGCTCTTTTCCCTTCTGCTGCACCATGAATATGACCAGTAAATCGCCTTTCAATTCTCACATGGGGCACTGGAGGCTGCTTATCACCAAATACCTGCTTAATTATAGCAAGGCAATGGCCCTTGTGCAGCTCAGCTATCAGACAGCAGCTCAATGGCACTCATTATATGACGGGTCTAAGGAGGCCTTTGTCCCTTCAATTAATACAGCAGGCCGAGGCCTGTTTCCTGATCTCAGATCAAGCGATTCACAGCAAATCCTGCTTTGTGAAATCAGCCTCTCTCTTAAAAGCACCATGGCACTTAGAGAGGAAGTAACGAAGGGCCTGTGGAGTGGGAATTTGCATACTCATCTGCATACCAATACCCAGCATACCCGGTGTTCCTGCCAACTCTGTGATTTAGCAGTACCCTGGCCAACATCTGGTGGAGCACTTAAAAAGGCTGCGGAAGATTTAAATGACATAAGATCAGCAGTAGGGATGGCTTCCCGAATTTCAAGGTGGCAGGGGTGTGGGAATGGGGAGGCGTACTGGGCAGACCTAGAACAAATGACATTTTGGGATTACATAACTGATAACTGTCTAGTTTAACACTTCTGCCTCCGTCTGCTGCTAATGCAGCAAAAATATCCTTTTACACAGAAAAACTCAATCAGATATTTACAAAGATCTTTTCATTTAAAGCTGATGGCACATGTAGCTACCAATGAATGCAGGTTTGTATTTAACAAAATGATCCAATGTATTTTAAATTTAGGAAGAAACTAGTGTAATTATCCGAATTTGATTTAATTTAATCCCTGAGTATTCCCTCCCTGATCACATATAGGCAGCCCATGTGGCTATGGAGCAGTGATGGCGAACCCATGGCACGCAGAGCCCTCTCTGTGGGCATGCAAACACCGCCACCACTGCCCACGCTGTGACAAGGGGAGAAGCGAGCGCGGGCTGTCAGTGTATTTCCCCTGCTCGCCCACCTTCTTCCCTCAAGCAGCGACGGACATGGACAAAGAGCGGCGCTTGCAGGGATCGCCGCCCACTCTGATTCCTCCTGCCCTCCCATTGGCTACAGCCAAGGACCAATGAGGAGCCAGGACAAGTGCACCATTGGATATGTAGTCCAGGCAGACTATGGCTCCATTTTAATCAATTAAAGAAAAATTACAGCCCCAGCATGCCCATGGGAAAATAAGAGGAGGGACAGCCTGGAGCCCGGGAAAAAAAAGGGCTGAGGAAGAAGGGAGAGCAAGGGTGAGAGGAGTGTGGAGACGAGTAGGAGGAGGCTGAGGTTGTTTGGAAGGGAGAGAGAGAACCCAAGCCACAACAGCCCCTGGAACCAGCGAGCCAGGAGTGAGAGGACGATGCTCAGAGGACACAATCAAGAGTGAGGAGGGTGATCACAGGCACCAACAAAAGGAGAAGCTGCTGAGTAGGTGATCATCACCTGGGTGGCTAGATGTCTGCAATTTAATTGGAGTGTTGGCACTTTGAAAAGAATAAGTTGGTTTTGTGTTGAAGTTTGGGCACTCGGGCTCAAAAAGGTTCGCCATCACTGCTATAGAGTCACACATATGGGTGTATACACAGTGGTAAATGACAGCCCAATCCCTCCCCCCTCCTCCAGGCCAACTAACTAGCTAAAAACAATGGGGGCAGGATATCATATTTTGATTGATGGAGGCTTCACCTCCCTGTTATTCTAAAACACAGACTGGAGGGGCGTGACACAGACATCTGTCCACATCATGTTATTGCCAAAAAATAATAAAGATTTCATTTTTATCATACATATTTTTGTATCATAATCTAAAAGTTTATCGATAATAATTTATTTATTTTTACCCGTGGGGGCGTGCAGTGTGTTGATCGGTGGTGCGGCGTCAGTCTGACACACCGTGATAGACACGAGTAAAGGAGAGACGATCGGTGGCTCTCCTGAGAGGAGGGGTCTGCACTGATTATCAGCGCAATTCCCCCCGCGGATGCTCACACTGGACCACCAGGGATGCCACCACAGACAGATAACCAAATATGTCACTCACGGCCACCAGAGATGCCACACAGTGCCCAAAATATGCTCATTACTAATGCCTGCCAATGTCTCCTTATCAGTGATGCCCATCAGTGCCTTCTATCAGTGTACATCAGTGCCACCCATCAGTGTCCATCAGTGCCACCTATCAGTGCCCACCTGTGCCCATTCCTGCCACCCATAAGTACCCATTAGTGCAGCCTTTCAGTGCCGCCTACGAGTGCCCATCAGTGCTGCATACCAGTGCCAACTATCAGTGCCCATCAGTGCCCATCAGTGCCACCTCATCAGTGCCACATAAGTGCCCGTCAGTGCAGCCTCATCAGTGCCCATCAGTGAAAGAGAAAACTTACTTATTTACAAAATTCTATAACAGAGCCAAAGACAGCCTTTTTTTTCTCAAAATTTTTGGTCTTTTTTTATTTGTTGTGCAAAAAAAAAAAAAAAAAAACCCCACCGGTGATCAAATACCACCAAAAGAAAGCTCTATTTGTGGGAACAAAATGATAAAAAATGTGTTTGGGTACAGTGTAGCATGACCGCGCAATTGTCATTCAAAGGGCAACAGCGCTGAAGTCTGAAAATTGGCCTGGGCAGCAAGGGGGTGTAAGTGCCCTGTACTGAGGTGGTTAAATTAAACAGTGTGTGTTTAGTATCACTTTAACTGCTAAGAATTTTATAGATTTGTGAACTATACCTGACCTAAAAAAAAAAAAAAAATCAATGGTGTAAAGCGGAAATCTTCAACTATGGCCATCCAGCTGTTGCGGTACTACAAGTCCCATGAGGCTTTGTAAAGCTCTGACATTCCCAGACATGACTAGACATGATGGGAATTATAGTTCCTGGACAACTGGAGGGCCATAGTCTGTGGAACTCTGGTGTAAAGGGTGCTGAACGTTGCAGGGCCTTCATATCAATTCTTGTTGTGCCCCTAGGATTCTAGGCCCAGGGCATCAGTTTCAGCCAAGTGAAGATTGTATTCCACCCCCTCCTGGCACTATGCCCATATCTGTTGTTAAACTGGTAAACCCCGGCAGTAGAGGCTCTGTCATTCTGTAGCTGAATGACAAGGGGGCGGATTAGCACCAGGGAGTTGGTTAATGTGTGCTGACATGATGAGATATCAAAACGAAGAACGATAATCGCTCTAGATGTAGAAAAAATGGAGTTCTAACTTTCCCTGGAGGACTTCTTTAAAGCAAACGTGTCATGACTAGAACCTAGCCAAACTAAGCCGAGGGCATGACTGTAAAGACTATTATTGCACACTATAATGATGCCATCCTTTTATCAGTGCCTCAGTACCAAAATCCCAACAATGAATTTATAAAGCTTCAGATGTTGATTGATAGTACCCAAAAATGTATTTGTTCTGCATCTGAGCATATGCAGGCAAACGGGGGAAAATGTCAGTTCCAAATGTCAAACTGACAATTACAGTGACATGACAGCGACAATAATATTTTACCTAGGGGGCTTAATGACAGTGAAAGGTTTATTAACACACTGGGTTGGTAGAATAAACTTGTGGTGGTAGATTATTAGCTAATGTATCACCTGGGTCAAGATCGAGGATGAGCACATTTCATCCCAATGTGCTAATGCCAATAACTTGTGCCAACCACATTTAAGAACTGGAGAGAGGGCAAAGTTTACCAAGAAGGGTGGGACTTTCCACTTTTTGTAGCGGTGTACATATAAAGTGTCACGTTCTGTGGTAAGTAGGGCTTTTTTTCAGCCAGAACACAGAATGTACAGTATGTAAGGGCAAGGGGTGTTGAGGTGTGCTGGAGGGTCAACTAATGCTGGCTGCTGAGGGATCTATTGTTGCTGGGGGTCAGTTGTTGTTGGGAGGGATCTACTGTTGAGGGAGGGGTCTATTGTTGCTGGCTGCTCATGGGCATATTGATGTTGGCTGCTGGGGGGGTCAGTTGTTGTTGGGAGGGATCTACTGTTGAGGGAGGGGTCTATCGTTGCTGGCTGATCGTGGACATATTGATGCTGGCTGCTGGGGGGTTAGTTGTTGTTGGGAGAGGGTCTACTGTTGAGGGAGGTATCTACTGTTGCTGAATGCTTGCAGACATATTGATGCTAGCTGCTGGGGGGTCTATTGTTGCTGGGGGGTTTAGTTGTTGTTGGGAGGGAACTACTGTTGAGGGAGGGGTCTATTTTTGCTGGCTGCTCATGGACATATTGATGCTAGTTGCTGGGGGTCAGTTGTTGTTGGGACAGATCTACTGTTGAGGGAGGGGTCTATTATTGCTGGCTGCTCGTGGACATTTTGAGGCTGGCTGCTGGGGGGGTCTATTGTTGCTGGGGGGTCAGTTGTTGGGAGGGATCTATTGTTGAGGGAGGGGTGTATTTTTGCTGGCTGCTCATGGACATATTGAGGCTGGCTGCTGGGGGGTCTATTGTTGCTGGGGGGGTCAGTTGTTGTTGGGAGGGATCTATTGTTGAGGGAGGGGTGTATTTTTGCTGGCTGCTCATGGACATATTGATGCTGGCTGCTGGGGGGTCAGTTGTTGGGAGGGATCTACTGTTGAGGGAGGGGTCTATTGTTGCTGAATGCTTGCAGACATATTGATGCTGGCTTCTGGGGGGTCTATTGTTACTGGGGGGTCAGTTGTTGTTAGGAGGGATCTACTGTTGAGGGAGGGGTCTATTATTGCTGAATGCTTGCAGACATATTGATGCTGGCTGCTGGGAGATGTATTGTTGCTGGCAGGGGTCTATTGTTGCTGGAGGTGTTTTCATTTGGGGGTCTTATGTTGCTGGGGGTTTCTATTTTACTGCTTTTCTTGTTAACTTTAACAAATTCCATACAAATTACTTAACACCACAAAATGATACTTGGTTCTGTATTCCCTAGAAGGGGCAGAACTAGGAGGTATTCTCTATTATCTGAGAAAAAAAGCCCTGGTGGTAAGAGATGTACATGGATTCCCAAATGAAACAAGTGTCAGGAGTTTTCAGCAGCCCAGTGTAGTGGTTAAAGAATGGGCAGGTACTTTTTAATAAAATGAGGCTGAATAGGCCCTTTAATGTAAGTTAAAGTGGAACTCCAGTTAAAGTAGAACTACAGGCAAAACTTTTTTTTTCATTTTGGATAGAGTAAGGGAGGATTATAACCCCTGTCAGAATTTTTTTTTAACATCTGTTTGCCATTGCGAAGATTTCCCTTCACTTCCTGTCACACAGCCAAACAGGAAGTAAGAGGAAATACCTGCAAATTTAAGGGAATTCCTTGGGGACGCCGTTGGGTGATTTCCCCTCCATTACTTTTCTGGGGACAGCGCAAAATTTGGGATTTTCTTTTACTTTCACTTTCACTGATAACGGTAAGCAGGACAAATAGAGAGGGGGAATCTCCCTAATGGGGGTACAAGCAGCATTAAACAAGTGTTCTAATCCATCTCCACTGTATCCAAAACTAAAAGAAATGTTTTGCGTTTAGTTATAATTGAATCTCCCCCCCCCCTTTTCTGCATCCCCTTCACCAAAACCTTACTGTTCTACCCCCCCACCCCAGTGTTTCTAGCTACCCTCTCTACGTTTTAGCACTGTCTCCAACTTCCACCTAGGTCCAGCATTGGAGGTCCTCTTCATGTAGAGAAATACTATTGTCCTTCTACCCATTTCCTGTAAGCCCAGCCTGTCATTTACACGTCCTCCTAAGGGGCGTCTCATCACAAAGGCTGGGTTCACAGTACTCCAGGAGTGAGCGGCACTCAGTCCTAAAAGAATCACCCTTCACCACTAAAAAAAGGAAGAGAAAGTACTGTTTGTCAAACTGGAAAGAAGACCGCATGCAAAAAGGTATTATAGGCAGGGCCGGGACAAGGGGTGGGCATCAGGGGCGGCTGAATAAAAAGCGCTTGCTCTGTCTTGAACTATACTGTAATGTGAATCTATTACTATAACAATGTTGTTACAAAAATAGCAAAACCTAAACCGATATTATATCTTGTGCTAAAAAATAATAAATATAATCAATTAATGGTTTAGAGTGACAAAAATAGTGCATAAAGTGATAACTATGCAAAAGTGCTGTGCTCCGTTTCCAAGTTGATGTCTGTGCATCCATCTAGTGAAAGAATGTAAACACTCCGCACTCACCGGATATGATGGACTCCTTTACCATATAGTAAGGTGAGTCTGATGAGCTTCTAGGTCTTGTGGTAGTGTGGTACCCCACCAGTGTATGGATGCAGGATTCTCAACCAGGCAGTTTGAGGGGCTCCAGTTTATTTGCTTATTTGGAAGGAAACTGGCTTTTCAGTTTCCTCATTACTTACTAAAGTCCACTTTGGGACCTGGAGCCCGGGAATTTTGTAGCGATCCGGGTGGGATGAAATCCCCAGTCCTGGGTCCGGGTTTTGAGATCCACCAGCATACTGTTTGCTGTTCCATGGAAGGATAAGAGGACAGCTTTCTGGATTGTTACCCAGGTGGAGATCACAGATGCCGGCAGGCGAATGCAACAAGCCTTTAAGATCTCTATAATCTGAGATCCAACAGATTCGGGACTCATTAAGATCAGGCCCTAATTTTTCCTGAGGACTGAGAACCATCCCTGGATTTCTATCGATCACGCTGGTGAAGAGATCGCAGCAGTCATACCCACATGATCCTTTGGGGTGATTGGATCTGGTGAGTGGGGACCCGTGAGGGGGAGCACAAAGTCACCCAGGATACTGCAAGCACTCAAGTCACCTTTTTGAAAATAACTGCTTTCTCACAGTTTTTGAAGAACACTTAACGCACTATTTATGGACTGCTACATGAACACACATATGTGATTTTTGTTTGTATATAATGTTTATGGACTTTCTAACTTGGCCGCAGAGTGCGGTTCTTTAAGCGGCTCCATTAAGCCGGCTACATGTGGTGATTTATTTTTTGTGGGTACTATTACTTATCGGTTGTAGCTTTATTGGTATATCTCTAGTATATGGGGTTATACCATTAGGTAACCACTAGGAGCATCACCATACAGCTATTACGTATTGCACTTAAACCAACACTGTTTATCTGACACTGATTACATCTGCACATTACTTTGAGAGGCTGCACATTTTGGAAAGCCCAGTAGCCACTTTATGACACATTCTACGTTTATATTAGCAATGGCTATCTAAACACAAACTGAGTTTAATGGTAGCTGGGACTCTATATATATTCACACTATACATTTATTAGATTAGTGTACAAAGGTATTTGCAACATTGGTAACCCATCTTGGAGGGGGGATTTTATATATATATATATAATTTGCATTTAGGTGGGGCACCCTCATTGCTGGGTTAGCACGTTGGCTCCCCACATCTCTTCCCTCCATAATTTTACCTGCTCACGCCCAATATAACCACCTGCAGGGAGCGCTACTTATCCTATTTTTATTCTGTATTAGGGGGATTTGTGTTGGGATGGGGGAGTGGGAGAAGAGAAATTGTGTTAAGAGTTGGGATTTGCAGGGCTTGTGCTAGAAGAGGTGATATGGTTGTGGGGGGGGGGGGGGGGGATTTGTGCTAGTAAGGATGATTGGGGAGTGTTTGTGCTAGAAAGGGAAATGGGGGGGGGGATTTGTGCTGGGAGGGGGGAATTGGAGTGGAGGGAGATTATGTATACTCGGAGAGGAAATTTGAGGGGGTACAAAATATGTGCTAGGAGGGGGGCATTTGCTCTGGGGGGGTTAGGGACAAAGATTTGTGCTGGGAGGGGGGATTTCAGCAGGGGGGGCAGATTTGTAATGGGAGGACGGGGGGGATTTATGCTTAGGGGTTAAGCATGCAGATTCATATCACATTTTTTTTGGGGGGGGGGGGGGTTTTGTTGCGACATAATGCTCATTCATCTTGGGGGGGGCGCAGTTTGGTATGTTCGTCCTGGGCTCTAGATGACCTTGTCCCGGCAACTGGTTTTTATGTAACCCAAAAAATACCATGGAGAGGGGGTAGTGTTGGGCATCTGTGGCAGGTTACATGCCTGGAGTTCCGCTTTAAATAATTTTTATATAGGGAAGGATTAAAACCCCTGCCAAGTTTTCACTTCTGTCTGCTACCCTATTGGCTAGCTTTACCCTCTGTATTTGAAAATGGTGTTGTTTTTTGCTCTGGTTTAGGATCCCTATGACTTTTGTGAGTCACGCATTTCTGATCGCATAGATATAACTTGCCATTATTACAACAACCTCCGCTATCAGGGGCACATGTAGAAGTGCAAAGATCTACATCCTGACACTGGTTTTCGGTTCATGACAGGCAGTCAGGAAGTGGTTAATGACGTTCACATCCAACGCAATAATCAGTCACATGTTCTATTTGTGGCCTTCTCAGATTTCTATGGTCGACATCCGCTAGCTAATTACCAGCATGTCTTTAATTAGGCAGACCTAGTTTTGGAAGAGCTGACAAGATAGCCCACGCTACAGCAGTATGAGAAAGATTACATGGGCTGAAAATGTGCAATTACACTAATGTATGCTGCTGTCCAGATTTAACATTGCCGACATAAACATTGAGTCTGCCTTAGAAAATGCTCACACATTAAACATATTTAAAAAAGACATCACGTGGCAAAATGACAGTTAAAGTGGAACTTTAGTCAGAAAATGAAGTCCTGCTAGATCACTTCAGGCTGGCCCCTTTTGCAGGTATAGCTATGTAAAACATTAAAAAATAAGAACCTATACTGTTTATAATCCAGTAATACACTGTCTCACCCTGCTCTGCACATGCTCAGTTGCTCTCTATTCTCATGCACTGTGTAGAATTTATAGAGTCCAATCTGCTGCCTTAAAGCAGGATTAAACCCTCCAATCCTTTACAGCCAAGAAAGCTGCTTCTGTTTGATCTGCAACTGCCATGGTGCTGCACATGTGATCAGGTATGACACCAGACACTATGACAATACTGGTTGAGGACACAATCAAATGTGACAGTTAGCAATCCTGACATTCAAAGAATGTAACTGTTTTTTTTTTAAACTGTTAAATTGATGGGTTTAGTTCCGCTTTATGATTTACTGCTGCTCAGGGGCTCAAGTTCCTTGCTAAAGAACATTATTTTTATCAATTTGTTATGGGTATGTTCCGCTTTAATAAACAAGTTGTGCCATATTAAAGAGGGGAAGGGTCAATATGTTTTATGAGTATTTGATTATACCACTGTACATGCCAAATGTATAAAAGTCTCATTACAAAATGTAAACTTCTATTTATTCCCCAAGGGGACAAAGTGCAGAACTGTAGCACAGAGCTGAGGAGGAGTTTCACTGCACTTCACTCGGCCCCATGCTACAGTTCTGGCAGATGGGGGATAAAAGCCTCCTTGAAATACCTAAATTGAAAAAAAAAAAACAATACAGGCAGTTGTGGGCACCCAGAAGCAAATATGGGGCATATGTCCTGGGTTACTGGCGCTAGAAGAACACAGAAGATGGTGGAGGAAGCGAATGGGAAAACATCCTCTACTGGCTTCTGTGTGACAAGCTGAAAAGTGAAGGGCTGCAGGACTCATCTTACCAGGCGGGAGCTGCTGAGAGGCAGAAAGCGGGAGCCGAAGGCGGGGGTGGAGCTGGGAGGTGGCTTGCAAAGTGTGTCATCGGTTGCTAGGACATCGGCAGTCCTAGCAACCAATGGCTGCATTGAGGAGAAGGGGAGGGGGAAGCAGAAATTGCAGGCAAGCTCTTCTTACAGGATTCCTCACTTGGTGCTATGTGTGAGAGCACACATTGCACCCATTGAGGATACAACTACTGAGTGGAGCCCAGTGCGGGAACTTGTTTCAGCACTGGGCTCTGGGACTCTAGCCCAGATCCATGGGAACCCGGGGCTTACTTGAAATCTCGGGACGTTCCCGAGTTATCTCCGGAGGTATACAATTTCACACGTTTCAGAAGACTGGCTGACTGTGTATGGGACCTTAAAATCCAAACAAATACCTGGACTCAATGGAAAAATTAATTTTTCCACTTTCCTACCAGCACAGTGTAAGCCAGTTCTTCTAATAATGTAGAAGTTGTTACAAGTTCACACTGAAGGCCAATACTGGAAATGACAAGCTCACTTTCAATCAAAATGTTTCTTTTTCAATTAGGATAGTGCATGGAAGAGTCATGCCCCGTACACACGGTCAGATTTTCCGACGGAAAATGTGTGATAGGACCTTGTTGTCAGAAATTCCGACCGTGTGTGGGCTCCATCACACATTTTCCATTGGATTTTCCCACACACAAAGTTTGAGAGCAGGCTTTAAAATTTTCCGACAACAAAATCCATTGTCGGAATTTCCGATCGTGTGTAAACAAATCCGACGCACAAAGTGCCACGCATGCTCAGAATAAATAAAGAGATGAAAGCTATTGGCTACTGCTCCGTTTATAGTCCCGACGTACGTGTTTTACGTCACCGCGTTCAGAATGATCGGATTTTCCGACAACTTTGTGTGACCGTGTGTATGCAAGACAAGTTTGAGCCAACATCCGTCGGAAAAAATCCTAGGATTTTGTTGTCGGAATGTCCGATCAATGTCCGACCATGTGTACGGGGCATCAGAGTTACCATCAAGATTGGAAGGGATGAAAATCAATCCAATGGGGACAGATTTTTTAATACGATGAGCAATGTTTTTATTGTTGTCCGCTCCTTCCTGTCCCAGTGACAACTATACCCATAATTTCTTGTATAGGTGTCACAGGAACAGGAAATAAGGAAAATCTTATTAGCCACAGGCTCCGCCTATTAGCCAAAAAAAATACTTACAGATCACACAGTTTTCACCCAACTGGCCCTGCTATACTCCCATAAAGCACTGCAGAAAAATGTCATCACAAAATAAATACACTAGCAGTTTATGTTGTGTGACTAGTGTAAATCTATCTAACTTTTGTTCTACAGCACACAGAAAGACGTGTGCCCAGAGTGGGCCGACGAAGAACAATATGGAGAGTGTTATATGACCTCAAAGCTAGTAGACAGCTGTGTAAAGCGAGCAAAATACTCATACCCTTGAAAGAAGCTAAGATTAGCTGGGAGGGGGGCTGTCCCATAAGGAAATCACAGCCGTGCCTGGTTCACTGATTAATTGATGAGGATAAATTGTTAATGAAAAGTACAAGGGAGCCCCGGTGTTTTGTGATACTGCAGCATACAGGCGGCCATCTCCCTGCAGGCAGCTCCATCTCCTGTGTCCATACTGCAAGCTTCCAACAGGGCCCTCCACGGATGGATTTCATCAGTGACACAGGCAGTCAGATTCTGCTCATCACTTATACATGAGCAACATAAGCAGATTTCTGCTGACACCAGCCAGGGGACAGACAGAAGATAATTTCCTTCCCACACTTTCCATTCCAGACTGTTTATTGTAATTAAATCAGAATAACCACTCAGGGTATGGTTAGGAGGAAAAGGTAACCAAGAAGACCACCCTCTACACTGTTTACGGGGATCTCCAAACTACTGCCCTCCAGCTGTTTTGCGGAACTCCACGTCCCACGAGGCATTGTAAAACTCTGACATTCAGGTACATGACTAGACATGATGGGAATTGTAGTTCCTGAACAACTAGAGGGCCATAGTTTGGAGACCCCAGGTCTAAAGCATCTGCAGCGTAATTCAGGTCTACTCAGGTACAAGCCCATATCTCTTGTTTCATTCATTAACCCCACCACTGATACCCAAATATTGTGTCTAAATCTCAACTTTTGCTGACACAGCTGAGTGCTGGTTCATCCTCAACTGAAGATTTCTATTGGAGATTGAGGCTGCCGATACCCTCAAAAAAGGGGCGGCTTGGTGGCTTTGTGGTTAGCACTTAAGCCTTGCATAAATTCTATGGTTTGACTCTTGGTCAAAACATTATCTGCATGGAGTTCGCAAGTTCTCCTTGTGTTCATGTGGGTTCTCTTCAGGCTCTCCAGTTTCCACCCACATCCCAAAGCTATGACGGTAGGCTTTCACCCACACCCCAAAGCCATGACGGTAGATTTCCACCCACACCCCAAAGCCATGACGCTAGGTTTGCACCCACACCCGAAAGCCATGACTGTAGGTTTCCACCCACAACACAAAGCCATGACGGTAGGTTGCGATCACCACACTTCAAGGCTATGATGGTAGGTCTCCACCCACACCCCAAAGCCTTTATGGTAGGTTTCCACCTTCACCCCAAAGCCATGATGGGGGGGGGGGGGGGGGGTTGGGTTGAGGAAAATTTGGCAAGAACATTCTATGGAAAAAGGCTTTCAAGCGTAATAGACATGGTGCCCAGTAGAGCTGCACGATTAATCGTTAAAAAAAAATCGCGATCTCGATTCAACCCCCCCTCTTGATCCTAATCAGCCATTTCCACGATTCTATGTAAACAGTGCAGAGTCAAGCTGTCAAAAAAAAGATGACAAAGGTTTATCAACATTCCTCAGCACTGAGAGATAGAGAAGAGATAAAAAGTATCTTTTAGTTCTTTTAGAATTTACTGTAGATCAAAGGGAAGAACTTCGGTCTGTAAATGAGGTCAGTTTTTGACGCCTAAGCGTTTTTCTGATACTTGATACACGCACTTTTTTCCTCTTAAAATCAGGGGAAAATCGTGGGTGCGTGTTATACGTCGATCCCCGCTATCTCTGAGGGGAAGAGAAGCGCCGCCGACATAGACCAAACCGAGCCGAGCCGAGTGTACTGTGTACTCGGCTAGGCTCGGCTCCGCTCGCAGTCACGCTCAGTCCTGCCTCCTAGCATTTACGTCTCGCCATTGGACCGGTGTTGTGTCAATCATAGGAGCCGGGCCAAGGGGCGGGACTGGGCGGGACTGCGAGATGAGCCGAGAGGAGCCAAGGACACAGGACATCCGGCTCTGTCTATCTCGGCGGCGCAATTTAAAAAACGATCATGCTGCAATTTTGTACAAAGCTACAGATGGACACTATTGGGCACGGCTGCAGATGGACACTGTTCATACTGCAATGATGGGCAAGGCTGCAGATGGACACTGATAAGGCTGCATTGATGGGCATTTAAAATGTACGGTTTTTTCCTTAAACTTCCCTCCTAAACTTGGGGCGTGTGTTATACGCCGGCGCGTGTTATACGCCAATAAATACGGTACTTAGAGCCCCCAAACATTATATATATTTTTTTAGTAGAGACCGTAGAGAATAAAATGGCGGTCATTGCAATATTTTATGTCACACTGTATTTGCGCAGCAGTCTGTCAAACGCAATTTTTTGGGAAAAAATACACTTTAATGATTTAAAAAAAGAAACAGTAAAGTTAGCCCAATTTTTTTTATAATGTGAAAGATGATGTTATGCCGCAAAAATTGTGAGAAAATCGTGATCTTTATGCTGAGCAAAAAAATCGTGATTCTCATTTTATGTAGAATCGTGCAGCTGTAGTGCCCAGAGAGTTGGTCCACAGAATTGTCGAGAGTTGGATACAACTGAACAGATATACATATGCACTGCATCAAATAGCTAACCAAAACTTGTAAGAAGGAGGAGGAGGTGGGCCATTCCTTGATCTGCATATCAGAATATCTGGGGTTTTAGGTGGTACAGGCAGTTTAGGGTGTCTACTGTACATTGCACTGTCTCTCTCAGATTTTACAGTTAGGAAAAGTTGTTTCTGTCTGTATTTTTTGATTATTTAATACTAAAAAATTTTAAAGGTCGCTTTAACTTTTTTAAATCTAGGCAAGGGGGACATATTGTATATGAATATTTCATCACGACCCCTTGCAGCCAGAAGAGGGAGTTCCTAGTTTGAGGCAGCAGCCGATGCCATTAAACTGCTAGAAAGCTGGAAGTCTTTTAGCTCGCAGATTACCACAGTCAATCAGAAAGCCAAAAGGTAGTGCTGGGATTTCTGATTAGTAGGGCCACTGTTTTTTTGCACATATTGTCTGAATACCCAAACAGTGACTGCAACTTCTAGAATGCAGTCACTGTTGGGAATAATTTTCCACCCAGCCCCTTTGATGTTTCAAACGAGTTGGCAGAGCTGGTTTGCCAACGGGGCCACGTAGGGCTTGAATTTTGGCCAATTTAGTTTTGGCCGCAACGCATTGGATTTTTTGAGTGTTGTTCATCTACATTAATAAAACGATGTTTTAGCTGACTTTCGTGGCACCAGCCTTTCTCTCTTTTTGGCACAGTATAGTCAGTTTTAGGCCTAATTCACACCAATGCAGATTGCAGTTTGCATATTGCGGGTGCATTTTGAATTTTCAATACATGCTTTTCATCCATTGATGTCTATGGAACCAAAAACCAGAAGAAAGTCCCTGACCTTTTCCATAAAATGCACAGATGTGAACTACATCCATAGGAAACCATGTTAAATGGACTGTAGTGTGTTTCTGCAAAATTGAAAATGCGTTAAAAATGCATAGGTGTGAACCAGGCCTTAAGCTCAATTCCAAACAGCTACTTACACAGCTAAAAACCAAACGTGAACTGTTTTACTTGTCAGAGATTATGTAATTGCGTTGAGTAATTCTTGTGATTCATCTAACACACAGTACAGCAATGTTTGTGACCTAACTTTTCTTAAAGGAGTTGTAAAGTCAGAAGGTTTTTTATCTTCACCACTTCAGCCCCGGAAGGATTTAACCCCTTCTTGACCAGAGCACTTTTTGTGATTCGGCACTGTGTCGCTTTAACTGACAATTGCGCGGTCGTGCGACGTTACGCCAAAACAAAATTGACGTCCTTTTTTCCCCACAAATAGAGCTTTCTTTTGGTGGTATTTGATCACTTCTGTGGTTTTTATTTTTTGCGCTATAAACAAAAAAAGAGCGGCAATTTTGAAAACAATAGCAATATTTTTTACTTTTTGCTATAATAAATATCCCCAAAAAATATAAAAAAACTATTTTTTTTCATCAGTTTAGGCCGATACGTATTCTTCTATTTATTTTTGTTTTAAAAAATCTCAATAAGCGTACATTGATTGGTTTGCGCAAAAGTTATAACGTCTACAAAATAGGGGATAAATTCATGGCACTTTTATTATAATTTTTTTTTTATTAGTAATGGCGGCGATCTGCTATTTTTATTGTGACTGTGACATTATGGCAGACACATCGGACACTTTTGACACTATTTTGGGACCATTGTCATTTAATACAGCGATCAGTGCTATAAAAATGCATTGATTACTGTGTAAATGACACTGGCAGGGAAGGGGTTAAAAACTAGTGGGCAATCAAGGGGTTAAATGTGTCCTAGGGAGTGATTCTAACTGGGGAGGGGGATGGGCTCACTACAACATGACAGAGATCACTGCTCCCGATCACTGAGAGCAGTAGATCTTTGTCATGTTGCTAGGCAGAACAGGGTAACGCCTTGTTTACATAGGCATCTCCCCGTTCTGCTGCTCTGTGACACGATCGCGGGACACCGGCGCACATCGAGTCCGCGGGACCTGCAGGCACGGTCACGCAGTACGCGGTGGGTGCACGCCCACTAGCCTGCAAATTAAAGGGGACCCACCTGTACGCGCATTTGCCCACCACTGCCATTGTGCCGACGTATATCGGCGTGTGGTGATTGGCAAGTGGTTAACGCATTCTATGCATTTAGATAAAAAAGCTTCTGTGTGTAGCAGCCCCCTATTACTTACCTGAGCCCCATCTCTATACAGCAATGTCCACGAGTCCCTCGGCCGTCCGGGACTCTCCCTCCTGATTGGCTGAGATACAGCAGCCGCGCCACTGGCTCCCGCTACTTTCAATCAAAGTCAGTTAGCAAATCAGGAGAGAAAGAGGGTGGGGTCCAATGGCAGTTCTGTGTCTGAATGGATACACAGCGCAGCAGTTCGTCTCGGGTACCCCCATTGCAAGCTGCTTGCTGTGGGGGCACTCGACAGGGGGGTGGGGCCAAGAGAGCCGAATAGTGACCCGAGAAGAGAAGGATCCAGGTTGCCCTGTGCAAAACCAACTGCACAGAGCAGGTAAGTATAACATGTTTGTTATTTTAAAACAACAAACAAAAAAAAATGAGACTTTACAATCACTTTAAGTGAAGTGAAGTAATACAGGTTGGTCACTAACCTGCCTCAGCCTGCTAGTCAGACAATGAAGGAAGCAACACACTAATGAGGTCATCCTCTCTGCTCTCTCCTGTAGGAATGATCAAACTGCTGACCAACACCACTGTGCAAAACAATAGTCCTGACTTTCCTCTTCCAATACCCGAATGATTCAGGTACTCCTGCTAATTTTATAATGAATTATAGCTAAACTCTAGACTCTAAAAGACACAAATTAATACAGTTCTGTAATTATTAAAGGATAAGTTTGCCTTTGTGACCATGTTACACCCGTATTTACGGTACAACATGTTCAGCATGCACCCCCTCTCCCCTCCTTCCTGTGACAGAAGGCAGGGGATCCTGTCCCCACGGCCGATGTCACAATTTGAAAACAGTGCAGCCAAGTGGGGCTCCGCCCACACGGGTGCGTTATTCATCCACAGTTTCCTGTAAATGAAGAGACTACAAGTACCATCATCCATTTTGGCGAACGGCTTCTATTTCTCAATTAACTGCGAGGGTGCTGGTGAGCTCTCTCATAGTTCTTTGATCTTACTGCTCTCAAGTAACTACCTGCCCGTATCGAAGGTATGGGCAGACAGCTATCCTAAGGGGCAGCAGGAGCCTGGCATTGCACCTATGATCTGCTGATTGCGGGTGCAATGCTCTTCAGGCTCCTCCTTACAAAAAAAAAAATTAATAAATGCACTTTTTTTACCTACAAAAAAAGTGCATTTATAATTTTTTTTTTTTTTTTGCAAAAGCTACTTACTTCCTCAACCCTCATAACTATAAGTCTGCAGCTCCTATGGACATGGAGTGTGGGGGTTTGCACCCACAATGCACTGATCACTTGCAATGCTCTGCAGGCTTCAATGCATAAAAAAAAATGTGTGCATTTTTTTTTCATCAATGTGGTTGTGTTTATTTTATTTTTATCTAAAGGGAGACTGTGCCTTTAATATTAGAATTACTGATTATAATTAGATAAAAATGTCTAGCAAAAAGATAAAGGCAGAACACTAGTTTGTGAATTGCAGAACAATAATAATTTATCATGGTTTAGAAACAGGCTGGCATTCAGCAAGTGTGCAGTGAGCAGGAGACGTAGATGTGAAGAAGCTCATGTCTCCCCGCAGTGGTAACCACTTCCTGAAACCTCCAGTCTTCATATGACACTAATCCCTACTGCAACACACTGTCCCTCTTCACTACTGAACAGACTTCTTTGCAGTGACATGAGGCATAGTGGCAGCTGCAGGGGGGATGGAAGCTCCAGCCTCAGGGAATATGCACTATATATAGCAATAAACACATATACAATGCTATCATTATACCTTGTACTCAGACATTAAAGCCTAACTCCAGACAAACCGTTAAACCTCCAGATTTAATATATAAAGGTTTACGGTTTTCCTACTTTGAGATTCTGTACAAACAGGTCAGGCAGGCAACACACTTATTTTTTTTAGGTAGGGAAAGACCCTCACCATGCCAACATATATATATATATATATATATATATATATATATATATATATATATATATATATATATATATATATATATATATATATATATATAGACTGGCCAAGTCAAAAAATTGGCGGACTTTGTAGGCACACAATGAGAGGGAGAATTAATTAAAAAAAAGTATAAATTTTATTACAGCATCATTAAAATTACAAAAAACAAATAACCAACATATAAACAACACCCTGTATGGACACAGTTACCAGTTTCCCAAAGATGCAGTTACAGAGGCCTGGATCTAAGGTACAGAAATTGATGTCATAATGTATCCAAATAGAAGAAAAATTTCTGATCCAGTAATGCCTCCAAAATCTTGCTCGTCGACACGTTTCACTAAGATATTAGCTTCCTCAGGACAAAGATTGGGTAGGTGCTGGTAAACTTGTGGCTCAGGGTATGAGGGAACCTCACAGAACTAACAGACAACCAAGACAAAAACGAAAATTAAAATTTCCATATGTGTGTATAAATACATGCATATCCTGTGGTCTATGATGAGTATCACTGGTATGTAGCGGTTGTATGGAAAGATATTAAAATATGGGCCACACACAGCGTTAAGTAGTAACACATTTCCACTGTAAATGTATTCAGTCAGTATCGATAGTACCCAAAATTGGCCCATGGGTACAGGACCACTATTTAGATGGATGAGTGCTCAATCCCTTTAGGTATAAAAACCAAAAGTATATCTGAATATGTAAATCCTGCACTTATCCCATAGGGGGAGGCCTTTTATTGGGATTTAAATCAGTGCTGCCGCATAAACAGGGGAAAAGTATACACCCTTCGGCGCTGCACCCCTATGTAAGGCCTTCCTCGCTGTGTGTGGAAAATCTGAATTTTCGTTTGTCTTGGTTGTCTGTTAGTTCTGTGAGTTTCTCCCATACCCTGAGCCACAAGTTTACCGGCACCTACCCAATCTTTGTCCTGAGGAAGCTAATATCTTAGTGAAACGCGTCGACGAGCAAGTTTTTGGAGGCATTACTGGATCAGAAATTTTACTTCTATTTTGATACATTATGGCATCAATCTCTGTACCTTAGATCCAGCCCTCTGTAACTGCATCTTTGGGTAACTGTGTCCACACAGGGTGGTGTTTATATGTTGGTTATTTGTTTTTTGTAATTTTAATGATGCTGTAATAAAATTTATACTTTTTTATTAATTCTCCCTCTCATTGTGTGCCCACAAAGTCCACCAATTTTCTGACTCGGTCAATCCTTATATACACTTATTTTCTACTTGGCAATATTGATTTGATATGGAGTTTGCTCACTTTTCTGTATATGTTCGCTCACAATTTTGTAAATTTATAAAAATAAACAAGTAAAATATATATTTTTGAAAGCATTCTCACTTTGCAGAATTCCTTCACACCTGTCTAAAACTTTTGCACAGCAGTTTATATTTGACAATCCAATATAAGCTTACTTGTAAAATCTCCTTTCATGTTGAGAGTGCTGCCTGTCTGCTAGCCGTCTCATAGTAGGTGAGGTTGAAAAAAGACACAAGTCCATCAAGTCCAACCTATGTGTGTGATTATGTGTCAGTATTACATTACATATCCCTGTATATTGCGGTCATTCAGGTGATTATCTAATAGTTTCTTGAAGCTATCAATGCTCCCCGCTGAGACCACCGCCTGCGGAAGGGAATTCCACATCCTTGCCGCTCTTACAGTAAAGAACCCTCTACGTAGTTTAAGGTTAAACCTCTTTTCTTCTAATTGTAATGAGTGGCCACGAGTCTTATTAAACTCTCTTCTGCGAAAAAGTTTTATCCCTATTGTGGGGTCACCAGTACAGTATTTGTAAATTGAAATCATATCCCCTCTCAAGCGTCTCTTCTCCAGAGAGAATAAGTTCAGTGCTCGCAACCTTTCCTCATAACTAAGATCCTCCAGTCTCTTTCCACAATATTCTAGATTCCCTGCATGCTTTGCAGCATCACTTCAATTTCTAAGGACTACATATCCCATGTTACCGTGCTGCCTGCAAGCAGTGATTCCTGTACTGACTCTGCCTCCTGAATCTCCTCCTCTCAGCCACCTCTGTAGATCAGAAGGCAGGCTCTGTGAAATGTGTGACACAGCGGTGCCTACTCACAGGGCATAGTGACTACATGTCACAAAATTCAAGGAAGTAAATGTGTGGGGATCTTCACAAAGTAAGTTTTAAACTTCAGAATTGTTCAGAGTAATCAGAGTAGATTAGAAAAAATTTAAATATGTGAAAATGAGTATATGATTTTATATTCTGACCATAGATACACTTTAGGCCGCAATTGTGACGCGATTTCAGGGAATGCCTGTGTAAACTTGAGGTCTATGGACCTCAGCTCTCATCAAAGTCGGATCAAAGTAGTACAGGGACTACTTTGAGGTCGGTGTGACTTGAAGAGTAGCACAGATATGAATGGTACTCATTGGAAATCATGAGGTACGACTTGTCATGCGACTTTGCAGTCACAAGTGTGAAAGGGGCCTTAAGCATCTCTAAGCGCCAACCTAACACAGATATGACACCACAAGTGCCTTATACAGTCTTTCTAGGCAACATGAAATCAATCAGTGAACTACTACTTCTATTTAGTTAACTTTGCAACCTTGCTGAGGTCATCTTAATCTGAGTCTATTGCAAACAGAATCCAGAGAGCACTTTACAAGGTCACTTAGAGCGTATCTCCTGAAGTATCCCCTGAAGCCTGTACTGTGTAATTTCCTCCCTGCTTCCTGTATTGCCAATCACATTCCAGGGCAAGTTGGAATCTGGATAGGAGACAGCAAGGCGCCTTCTCTGAGAGAGTTTGGGAATATCCTCCCTGTAATAACAGCAGGGATCCCAGATCATCATAGGGAATAGGGTGCCTGGGTACACTAGAGGTTCTCAACCATTTTGAGACTAGGGGTGGGTAAATTCTTTAAAAACTTTCTAGGCCCCAACAGTAAATCGGGAGTTTATGCTAAAACAATAAATGTATGCTCTTTAGGGTTGGAGATCGCGCTGGACTGACTCAATCAGTTGTAGGTCAATGGGTAGGTAATGATTGGGGGGGTGGGGGGTTGGAAGAGTTCTCTTCCACTAATTTATGCCTAACTTAAAAAGAAGGGTGCAGGTGAGCCCTTTTTGGGGGCTTGAGCTTCTACCTCTGGGTACGGCCTTGAGATTGTTTGTGCATGTGGAACTTGGCAGGTGAATTTGTGATCGTTTATTGAAAGTAGCAACAAGTGATCAAGTCTACGTGTTTCAGGAAATAGCCCTTTCTCAGGGCTATTAGAAAAATATATAAGAGTGTACAAAAAACATATATGTAGAAATGGAAGTTTAAAATATAATTCACATAATTCTATACTTAAACAACTTGTAAAAGATTAAACGCGTTGGCTTGATCACTTGTTGTTACTTTCAATAAATGATTACAAATTCACCTTCCAACTTTCATTCACTGGATATCGGGCACTCCTTTTTACCTACCTTTACAATAAAAGTATGGGAAAATAGGTGCTGAAATGCATGTGGAAGGCTGGGTATGACTGGGGGGGGGGGGGGCTGAAGGGGATTTGAGGACTCTACAGCAGACTTGGTGGATTGGTAGGGGATCCTGGAAGGAGCTGGGTTCAACTGTGGGTTTTGGGGGTGTGGGTCTCTCCAGGGGCACTGTGGTAGCCTGGTGTGCACTCCAGGGATTGGGAGGTACTGAAGGACATTGTTGGAGGTAGAGGTCACTATGGGGGGCTGGAGGCTCTGTAGCAAGCTAGGGGTATTGCGGGGGCTGATGAGCACTGTGATGCTAAGTGTTCTCAGAGGGCCTAGGCTAGGGGCACCATGGAAGGTTGGGTAGCACTAAGTTGGGGGGGGGGGGGGGGGCTGCTGGCTCTGCAGCAAGCTAGGAGCACTGTGGGGCTGAGGGTTCTCAGGGGGCCCAGGGACACCATGGAGGGCTGGGTAGCGCTAAAAGGAGGGGGGGCTGGAGGCTCTACAGCTGAGGGTTCTCAGAGGGCCTAGGGACATAATGAACCACCATGGAAGATTGGATGGCTCTATGGGGGGGCTTGAGGCTCTGCAGCAAGCTTGGAGCACTGTTTGGCTGAGGATTCTCAGAGGGTCTAGGGGCACTGGGAGAGGTTGAAGGTCACAATGGACCAACATGGAAGGTTGGGTGGTATTATAGGAGCTTGGAGGTGCTGTAGGAGTTTAGGGGATCTGCAAGATACTGGAATCGTGGGAGGAGGGAGGCTGTGGCCCAGGGGTTGAGAGCCACTGCCATAGATCACTGGCTGGATGATAAAAAGGAAGTACTGAGCAGGTAGGGCCTGTTCCCTGTATACCTCTCAATGTTTCATTAAAATTTGAACTGGAGTGTGTCTTTATGAGTCAAGGGGAACAACAAAACTGTGTCTTTTTACAGAACTCTTAATGAGTGACAGTATCACGCGGAAATACCCAATATCAATGTGATTATGTGATTTCATCCAGAAACAATTGGGTGTTATATGTCCATCTGAAGAGTCTCTTCTTCTGAATGAAAAGCTTATATAACTTCAGGGCATGTCACACGCTTCATCCGCAGACTGAACCAGTCGCTGTTCACCAGCAGCACACAAGGACAGATGCCTATCACAGGCCCTGCTCTGCAGGCGGGAGCTGCCACCACAATTATTGTGATAACCTCCTGCTAAATGCTTCAGCAAAACCATGTCAGGGCTCATTCAAATGAGACTGGCTTTTCTCAGCATGCAGAAGCATGTCAGAAGAAGAAAAGATGTGTTTTTAATCAATTTTAATGAGTTGTAATTGTGCCGAGTGTATTTATGTGTTTATAGCTTATAAACAAACTGGTATGCAAGTAAAGGCATTAAGGGCTGATTCACACCAGAAGCTACGCTGATTGCACCGCAAGGCAAAAATGTTTTCCCTTTAGTTCTACTTTAAATGAAATCTGTCATGAAGTAAACATGCTGGCTTCCACTTCTGACCTCTCCTGCTGAAATTGCTAGTTGACTGGCTGTCATGCTGGCCCACAATTTCTAACCCAGGACAACTAAGCAGATAAGGATGTTGGACTTTTCTCAGATACTTGTTCCAAGTCAATAATTCAGAAAATACTGAAGGCAGTCAGCCCAACAGCCAAGAAACTAGCATTTTCAGAAGCAGGCCAGCACTGGCAACTCCTGTATTTCTCCAAATGGCAGGTTCACTTCATATGAAACAATTAGGGCCAGTTCCCACCAGAACGCGGTGTAGGAAACCTGCATTCTATGTACGTTTCTCACACCTCATTCAAAACGCACTGCAGCTGCGATCTGCAGCGGGTGTCAATGTTAATGACAGCCCAAACGCAGGTCTCAAATGTAGTGCATGTGGCGGCGGATCACGTGGTACAGAAATACCATCTGGTTGCTCTGCGGTTTTTATAGTAGTGCATAGTCCATAGTGAAAATAATTGGGCTCGAACTGTACCGCACTGAACCACATGTGAATGGCACAGGAACACAGAGCTCTGAACTGTGCGATTCCTGGAGTGAAGTGGTACTTAGTTCACAAATGGACAGATGTACCAAGTACACCGCAGGTAAATGCACTATAAGTAGACACATGAAGTCATTATCTCTGTGCACAGTATGATACTGATACTGACATGAAGACCTAATTCAAGGTACAAGTTGTAGAGCTGTCATCCTTATCCTAGATTCATTACCTAGCAAGTGGTTAACCTGCAGAACATGAGGTCAGATTCAGACTACCTGGCTGCATGCTTATTCCAGGTCTAAGGTTCTTCAAGAGCATTTAGGCTATGTTGGGGTAACTACAGAGTAGGGATGCACCGATACCATTTTTATCACAACGAGTACAAGTACCGATACTTTTTTTTAGTACTTGCCGATACCAATTACCGATGCCTACCGCAACCACAGCTGTCAGCAATGGTACAAAGCATTGAAAAGTTATTTACAAATGAAATAAATAGTTTTTGTTTTTGTTTTTAGCACTTTTTCAATGTGAAATGTGTAAATATATGTTAATATATATGTGTAAAAATATTCATTAACAAAGCAAACAAAAAAAAAGTTTTAATTGTTTATCGTTTATATAATAGATGTGAACAAAAGAAAATAAGCAGGAAAATAATAATTAAATGGAGGAGAATAGGGAGTTAATTAAGGCTGATTAGAGTAAATTAAGGGTTATTAAGGGGTTAAACAGAGGAACATTTGTTTATCCCTTTGATGATCTGCAGACAGGGCCGGACTGGCCTACCGGGATACCGGGAGATTTCCCGGTAGGCCGCCTGAGTTGCGGCTGCAGTGCTCCCCTCCTGCTCCTGTGTGTCACGGAGCTGGCTGGATACGTGTTCGGCGGCCGCGCTGTAACACGGTCCCGCCCCCCTAGACCGGCTTGTGTGATAGTGGATGGAATCAGTGTTCCACCTATCACACGAGCCGGTCTAGGGGGGCGGGACCATGTTACAGAGCGGCCGCCGAACACAGACCCAGCCAGCTCCGTGACATGCAGGAGAGAGGGATCCAGTAGATGCCCGCCCGTACAGTCCGCCCTGTGTGCCTGGATAGGAGGATCGGCGGGGGGGGCGCATATAGAGGAAATTAGCTTTCTATATTCCTCCATGCAGCCGCTGAATACTTGCAGTAGGGAGAGGAGGAGAATCAAGTATTCAGCGGCTGCATGGAGGAATATAGAAAGCTAATTTCCTCTATATGCGCCCCCCCGCCGATCCTCCTATCCAACTTCTTTTACTGGCCCCCCCCAGTTCTCCTTGTGCTCCCTGGCTCCCCCCCATGCTCTCCTCCCCTCACCACACTCTCCAGCCCCCCCCCCCTCACAGTTCTCTCCACCCGTGTTTTTTCTGCCCCCCCTGCTCTCCAGCTCTCCCCATCCTACTCTAGCCACCATCCCAGTGCTCTTCACTCCCCCAGTGCTCTCCACCCCTGTTCTTTCTCCCCCCCCCAGTGCTCTTCAGCTCTCCCCATCACTCTCCAGCCCCCACCCCAGTCCTCTCCGCCCCCCACAGTGCTCTCCAGCCCCCCATACTCCGCACCCCTGTTTTCGGTCCCCCCTGGTGCTCTCAAGCTCCACCCATCGCTCTCCAGCCCCCCCATGCTCTTTGCCCCCGTGCTCTCCACCCCTGTTTTTTTTTGGCTCCCCCTCCAGTGCTCTCAAGCTTCCCCCCCAGCACTCTCCTCTCCCCACCCCTGTACTCTCCACTCCCCCCTGCATTTTGCCCCCACCCATGTGCTCTCCAACCCCCGCCAGTGCTCTCCAGTCCCCCGTGCTTTCCACCCCTGTTCTTTCTGGCCCCCACTGGTGCTTTCAAGCTCCCCCCATTGCTCTCCACTCCCCCCTGCTCTTTGTACCCCCCAGTGCTCTCCATCCCCTGTTTTTCTGCCCCTCCCCCACTGGTGCTTTCAAGCTCCCCCCATTGCTCTCCACTCCCCAGTGCTCTCCACCCCTGTTTTTCTGCCCCTCCCCCAGTGCTCTTTGCCACCCCACACTCTTAGCCCCCACAGTGCTCTCCACCTCTGTTCTTTTTGGACCCCCAGTGCTCTCAAGTCCCCCCCCCCAGCGCTCTCCGCTCCCCATTCCTGTGATCTCCACTCCCCCCTGCTCTTTGCCCCCACCCATGTGCTCTCCAACCCCGCCAGTACTCTCTGCTCCCCCTTCTTTCCAGCTCCCACCCAGTGCTCTCCACTTCCCCAGGACCAGAGGACAGGCTGACTGGGGCCGGAAAATGAGGATGGCTGAAGGTGCAGGTGGCCAGGGACCACTCCATCTCACAGCAAACAGATCCTCTGGAAGGAGCACTGTCCCCATCCAAAACGAGAACAGACCCTGCCTGCTGTTGGCCATCATGGATATTCTGCTGGCATGCAAGGTACCGTACCGAGCATCAACAACACACCTTCCCACAGACAGGGACTGCTGACTGGGCCATGGGGCACAGGAGGGGCTGCAATGATGGGCACAGTGAAGCTGCATTCCTGGGCACAGTGAGACTGCATTTGATGGGCACAGTGAGGCTGCATTGATGGGCACAGTGAGGCTGCATTGATGGGCACAGTAAGGCTGCATTGATGGGCACAGTGAGGCTGCATTTGATTGGTACTGATGAGGCTGCATTTGATTGGTACTGATGAGGCTGCATTTGATGGGCTCTGGTGAGGCTGCATTTGATGGGCACTGGTGAGGCTGCATTGAGCTCCTGTATCATGTCTGCAGTCTCTGACCATCTCCTGTATCATGTCTGCAGTCTCTGAGGGAGTCTGCAGAGGAGTCAAGAGTGGGAGCACCGCCGGGACGGTGCACCTGAGAGGAGGTCAGTGACAGCACCGCTAGGCCAGTCTGAAGGGGGGGTCACTGATGTAAGGGGGGAGTGAATACGATAATGTAAGGGGGCACCGATATAAAGCACAGCCTTATATCAGTAACCCACCCCCCCTTACCTTAGTGTATTCTTTCTGCGGAAGGTGGTCCCCCCCCCCCCCCACGTTCTGAGTTCCTGGGGTCCCCCTTGATGATTGATCACTTACCACTTTTAACTGGAATTTGCTTATATATATATATATATATATATATATATATATATATATATATATATATATATATATATATATATATATATATATATATATATATAAAGCCCTATGTGATTTCATATCCGTCTTATCTATATATAATACACTCTTCAAATGTGCATTTTATGGTTTTCCCTTTCATGAACAAGAAATCAATGACGTTATGCTGTTGCGGTGGTATAATAATGCTGTGGGGCTGGTATGAAATTTTTTCCAGGGCTGGATGTTATTCCCAGTCCGGCCCTGTCTGCAGATGAAGAAACAGAAATATACAAAAGAAACAATGGGGTTTATTTACTAAAGGCAAACCCATTTTGCACTACAAGTGCACTTGGAAGTGCAGTCGCTGTAGATCTGAGGGTGACATGCAAGGAAAATAAAAAACAGCATTTTTGCTTTTACATGATTGGATGATAAAATCAGCAGAGCTTCCCCTCATTTCACATCTTCCCCTCAGATCTACAGTGACTGCACTTCCAAGTGCACTTGCAGTGCAAAGTGGATTTGCCTTTAGTAAATCAACCCCAATGTTTCTTTTTATTTTAGTGTTTCAGGGCTGAGCAATGTTGGTAATAAACATTGCGGCTGCTTTTTTTTTTTGACAGCTCCAATTACCGGACTTCTTTAACACTGGGGAGACCCACTGACAGCTCAAAGAGCCAAGCCTGAAATGACCGGTTTTAGGTATTGGTGCATTTGCACGAGTACTGATACTTGTGCAAATACTCGGTACCGGTACCAGTACTAGCATTGGTGCAACCCTACTACAGAGTGTTACTGGGTACTTTACAGCATGGAAAAAAGTACATATTACTGAACACTAAGATATTCCAATGTGATTTTTAGATACATACTATATACTGGAAAAGTATATGTTACTATCAGCTCCTGTCTCTTGCGCTGTATGAGCCCTTCTCTAAGGCGGGGCATAGATGCTATTTTCTTTCCCGCAACCACGGGTTACAGCAAAGAAAATTGCTTGGGTCAGTGTTGATGGGGGATTCCCTCTAACAGAGCTATTGGATTCTCCTAGGAGCCATCCCTGCCAATCATAAATCTTTTTCACATTTGTGCTCATTAAGAGCCAGAGTCACCACTTGATCACCTAATCACTTAATCATTTAGCTACATGTGTTTCAACACCTAGCAATAGTAATTTTTTGATTTCCTGCTGTATGATTGTTAGCTATGAGTAAGCACTTACATTAGTGCGAAACGTCAGCTCTCTCCTGTCTGCTGTGATTTTTTGAATTTGATGTGCACCCTTTAAATAAACATACAAGGCTAATCTATGAGTGCGGCTATCCAGAATTCATTCATGTTCATCAGAGCCATCCCTGCCGCAGGCAATAATCACTTGCCAAAAACTGACATGCTGGTTGTACCCAAGTCAATTGATGGATTCATTCAGGCAGCCCATACATGGTTCGAACCTCCTCTGATCCCTGCTGATTCAGCCGAGATTCAAACCATCTATGGCTGGCTTCAGTATGCCCCATACCTAGAAACTACAAGCTGATATCAGACATATATGATGCTGAAAAAAGCTCTAAACACAATTTATAGGACAATTTTGCCCAAAAGTGGCATTTCAGTTACAAGTTGAGTCTAGAAGACTAAGTCATCCACGTGCTCCTTAGTCTTGGGGGAACTCCACCATTTTCAGCCCTATTTGGACATTTTCACTTCTCTTGTTGTGCTTTTTATTTTCTACATGACATTAAAACCAAACATGGAGATTGTTGACCCCCTTGTAATGCCTATGACAACTGTGCACAACTGGGACACAAATACACCAATCTAAGCAGCACAGTCAAGGCAAAGCCAATAGCATCCCTCTCTATCCAAAACCAAAAGTAGTTTTGAACCCCTGTCAGGTTTTTACTGCTGTCTGTATCCCTGTTGCGGAAAATGTCCCTCTCTATTTGTCCTGGTGACTATTGTCAAGTGATAAAATATCCAAAATGTTACAGCTGACAAGTGAACAGGAATAAAGGGAAAATAAACTTTATAGATCCGTTTTGGGTGGACTGACCTATGAAGAAAAAGTCATGTCTATTAACCATCTCACTTACTTTTTCCACATCTGCTTTTGTCACGTTGATGTCAGCATCCATCTTTTCAAAATGTTGCTGCGCCCGATCAGCTTCCTTACAATCCCTCTCAAATCTTCTTTTACTCTTTAAACGAAAAGGGAAAAAAAAAAGTTAGACCTACCTGAATGCAGAAAACATGACAACACTTTCTTTTTTCTATTCTACAAAGAAAAAGTGCAAGTAGACAATACATCCTAAGGCTGGCCATACAAGGTTCAAATCAGCAAGAACCGGCTGAGATTTGAACCGTTAATGGGCAGGCTAAAGGTACAAAGTTGATCGATCAATCAACTTGTGTACAACCAGCTTGCCGGATTCCCTTGCAATTATCACTAGCGGCTGCTATAGCCAGTAGTGATAATCGCTGTGTTCTCCCAGTTTTGATGGCTTTCCCGCCAGCTCCCACCGGGAGCAGACTACTACTCGGCAGGAGGAATCCCCCTGTCAGCACTATCTGTGATTTATTTCCTGCAACCCATGGTACCCGTGGAACAGATTCCGAAAATGTGACGGAAGGTGATGAAAACGTAAGCAAAGATAAATGCGATTCTGGGAACAGGCTGCTGCAAGGGTGCATGACCGGTGGCGGCACGTTGATCATTTGGTTAAAGCCAAACTTAACTCCCAAAAGCGAGTTAGGCCAGCCATTCACAGGTTGGAATCTCGGCCGGTTCAGCAGGAACCAGGTGAGATCTGAACCATTAATGGGCAGACTGCATGTACCAAGTTGGTACAACCAGCCTGCCAGATTCTCTTGCGATTATTGCTAGAGGCTGCTATAGCCGCTAGGGATACTCACTGCCTTCTCCCAGCAGGGATGGCTTCCCCCACCGGGAGCAGACAATAACAAGTGAATAACAGCACACACATCTATCCCTGAGAGATAAGGCTGTACTATCACACCAAATAAAGATGGAGGATTCAGATTCTTACAAATGCCTATTGCTGACAGATTCTCTTTAGGAAATGAAAAACAGCCTGACAATTATAACCAACACTTTAAATAATTACTTGTTTTTACTTGAAGCTCTACAGCAGTGATCCCCAACCTTTTTGGCACCAGGGACCAGTTTCACGGCAGCCAATGTTCCCAGGGGGAGGTGGGGTAGAGGATATTCACGGAGTCTGTCCTCAGCCCCCCACTTTACAGCACAGACCCCCCCCACCTTTATATCAGTGTCCTCAGTGCCCCTTCACATCACAGTGCCCCTTTACAGTACAGTCCACTTTACATTAATGTAATGGAGCCTGCTGTGTAAAGGGGGCACTGCAATGTAAAGGGGGCCTGCTCTGTAAAGGGGGGCTGTAATGTAAAGGGGGGCTGTGATGTAAAGGGCACACTGTCATGTAAAGGGGACTGCACTGTAAAGGGGGGGGGGGCTGTGATGTAAAGGGGACTGCACTGTAAAGGGGGCACTGTGATATAAAGGGGACTGCACTGTAATAATTACAGTGCCCCTTTACACTGCAGGGCCCTTTATATTACAGTGCAGTGCACTTATATTACAGTGATCCTAGCAATCACAGCCTCCTCCATCACAGTGCCCCTGCTGTCTGCCCATCACAGTGCCCCTGCTGTCTGCCCATCACAGTGCCCCTGCTGTCTGCCCATCACAGTGCCCCTGCTGTCTGCCCATCACAGTGCCCCTGCAGTCCCCCCCTCTTCCTCTCTAACATCACTCTTCCCTATTCTGATCTCTGCCTCCCCTGCACAGGTCTCGTACCTTTGGCAGGGCACAGGCTGCGATCAGTCTGTGGCCTCTCCCAGCTCCCTCATCCACCTGACAATGCCATTCTATCAGCAGGGCAGGGGGTGAGAGGAGCTCTCCATTCCAATCTGAAGCTCCTCCCGCCCCCTGCCCTGCTGATTGGATGACATTTTCGGTGGGGGGTGGGTGGAGGAGCCAGGAGAAAACACACAGGCATGGCCGCACAGCAGGAGGTGAGCGGTCCTGATAGCTCTGTGCAGACTGCAGTCGCCGCTCATCTCCCGCTGTGTGGCCTGGTCAGCAGCAGGCCGTGGACCGTCACCGATCCACAGCCCGGGAGTTGGGGACCCCAGTGCTGTATCTGCTTTTCAACAGAATTAAGTAAAAGATTTGGCTAATCATGAAATGTTTCTTTCCTGTACTGCCGCCAGTGTAGCACCTGAATGGCAGCTTGTCCATTACACCAGTGTTTCTCAACTCCGGTCCTCAAGGCGCCCCAACAGGTCATGTTTTCAGGATTTCCCTCAGATGAAAAGGATGTGGTAATTACTAAGGCAGTGAAACTGATCAAATCACCTGTGCAAACTAATGGAAAGCCTGAAATCATGACCTGTTGGGGCGCCTTGAGGACTGAAGTTGAGAAACACTGCATTACACTATAGTAGTAACCAAAGGCTCTATTCCAATGAGTGTCCCAGTTTTGACAAGAGTAAACACTTGCCAATTTGTAGGCCAATGTAGAGCATGGCTGTGGATTCCCACTTGAGAACTGCTGCCAAAATGAGCCATGTATAGAAAAAGAAAAGGCAGCTCCAACCGTGCGGGGTCACTTACAGCTGCTCATCTTTATAGTGCATGAAATATGACATTGCTTCAGCTGGAGAAGACAAATGCTTACGAAATTGGTGATAATTCCTTCCTGGTCCAAAAATGCAACTATTTTAGGTGGCGTTCTATAAGTATAATTTATTTTTATATTTACACAAATTCTAGACATAGATTTCATTTGCATGATTTCATTTTTATGGTGTGGGGGGGGGGGGGGGGGGGGGATGTTCTGGTTTATGAAATCACCGAGCGACTGTAACACAAACAGACACAAACAGAGGCTTCGAGAAAAAGACCGTATCTACTTGTCAGTGCCGGAAATGGCTTCTGGAGGAAGTGCTGTCACCAAAATAGTACAAACAATTCTGCACTCGCTCTCTGCAGACTGTCAGACAAGCGGTCAGATCAGGTCTGTAACTGGAGTCTAGTTTAGTTTATTTCACCCGGCATAACACCCGTCTACCCGCAGAGCGCTCAATACACAAATATGGCAGATGTATATTAGCTTATAGAGAGACCACAACTGACTTCCTCAAACCTATTCACCATATGTCCAGAGCAGGCCATGTTTTCCGCATTTTCGTAATGCATTTAACTTAATCTGCCTTATTGGGTTAAAGCATGGTGATTCTCAGCCAGATCTCTCACGGGGAATGACAGGATGCGAGTAATCAGCTGTCCCTGCTAAAAGACATCCAAGACTCGGAAGTGCATGCTATCACCCTTTCTTCAAAGCCAAACTCCAAACAAATAAAAAAATTGTGATGCAACGAAATTTCGGCCGCCGAAACCGATCGGCCGAAAAATACTGTTTTCAGCAATGTGCTGAAAGCGATTTTACCACAAATTTGTCACGATTTTACCGTGCTTAGGGTGTGTTTTTCATAGGTCATGTGGCTCAAAAAATGCATCAAAAACACAACATGGTGCATTTTTGATGCGTTCTTGCTGCGTTTTCAATGCATTTCAATAGGGACGTGCTGACCAAATATACACCAAAAAATGCAGCAAGCAGGATTTTTAACCCTGCTTCAAAAGGTGCCGGTAATGGCTGACAATAAATTTATATTCATTTAAAGTGATTGTAAGGCTACTTATACACTGGGGTGGTGCCGATGTTAGCTGTAAAGCTCATTTTAGCAGCGTTTTGGCACCGCTTTTCTGGCAGTAGCGGGGCGCTTTTAACCCCCCAAGAAGGGGTTAAAAGGAGGTTAAAAGCCTCCATGATGCGGCGCCTCCAAAGCACTTTTCAGGCACTTTGGAAGCAGTGCCCATTCATTCCAATGGGCAGGGGCGGTTTGGGAGCGGTGCATTCACTGCTCCCACACCGCCCAAAGACGCTGCTTGCAGGACTTTTTTTTCCCGTCCTGCAAGCACACCGCCCCAGTGTGAAAGTACTCGGGCTTTCACACTGGGCTGGCCTGAGAGGCAGTTTTCAGGGGCTATTTTTAGCGCTAAAACGCCTGAAAACTTCCTCAGTGTGAAAGGGGTCTAAGGGTTCTTTATTTTTTGTAAAGTAATAAACGTGTCATACTTACCTGCTCTGTGCAAGTGTTTTGCACAGAGCGGCCCCAATTCTCCTTTTCTGAGGGTGTCCCAGCGGTGCTTCTGGCTCCTCCCTTTCATCAGGTGCCCCCACGGAGAGACGCTTTCCATGGGGGCACCCATGCAGGCGCGCTCCCAATCCACACTGCTGCGTCCATTGACACAGACAGCAGGACTCGGCCCCACCATCACTGGATTTGATTGACAGCAGCGGGAGCTAATGAAGACCCGAGACAGCGGCTGGGCTCGTTCTCGTCGCTGAAAAGATCAGGTTCAGGCAAGTAAAATGGGGGCTCGGTGGGCTGCTACAGCACAGAATGTTTTCACCTTAATGCATAGAATGCATTAAGGTGAAAAACCTTGAGACTTTACAACTCCTTTAAATTAATGATCTTCATAAAAAATTTGAACATAATATAATTATTTATAAAAAAAATGTTTTGGTTTCGACCAAGTGCATCCTGAATTTTTGGTTTTGGTTTTGGCACCGGAATTTTTTATTTTGGTGCACCACTATAAAAAAAAGCCATGTATACATAAAAAGTGTTTAAAAAAAAAAAAGAAAAAAAGTTAAAAGCGGTTGTAAATCTCAGAAATATGAACAAAGCATATCCCTCTATAGTGAGAACTTGTCTCAATCAAGAGCACAAAGTATTATTTCTGTCTGCTCCCTCATTCCTCTGCTATCAGCATGAGCCCCTTTTGACATGTTTGCCTGACACCAAGAGAAAAAAGGTGACAGGGGAGAAAGCTCCAGCACACAGTCTGTGATTGACAGCCTCAGCTCTGTTCCTGTGTGCTGTATGAAGAGGGGTGTGTCCTTTCCCTCTAATCTGCTCTCACTGAGCTCAGCAGAGCATAACTTCAGCTCTCCACCCCCTGATTTTCAGAGCAAAGAGATCCTATGTAAATTCTGCACTTTGAATAGATGTAGAGGGCACACAGCTATAGATAAACAGGTACAACTTATGTGGGATGATTTTTTTCATCTCTGAGTATCACCTGAGGATAGTGACTTCACAGGGTATATGTAAGGGATTACAACCACTTTAAATACAGCTAATCTAAGTCCAAGAATGCTGTTTTTTTTATAAGCTGGGAGAGCAAGAGGCAATGCTTTAGTTCACTGCACAGCACTAAGGCCCCATTCACAACTCCGCGTCGCATGACCACACTTTTTTTTGCGCAAAATGCAACAAACGCGCCAAAGAAGCTTCTGCACCTTTTTTGGGCATAGAGCCTTGCACGTTTGTCCGACAACAAAATCCGTTGTCAGAAATTCCGATCGTGTGTACACAAATCCGACGGACAAAGTGCCACGCATGCTCAGAATAAATAAAGAGATGAACGCTATTGGCCACTGCCCCGTTTATAGTCCCGACGTACGTGTTTTACGTCACCGCGTTTAGAACGATCGGATTTTCCGACAACTCTGTGTGACCATGTGTATGCAAGACAAGTTTGAGCCAACATCCGTCGGAAAAAATCCTAGGATTTTGTTGTCGGAATGTCCGAACAAAGTCCGACCGTGTGTACGGGGCATAACACATTTCTCGCACATTTCATGAATGGTATGCGCAGATGTAAAATTAAGTCTTAAGCCAGCCATAGATGGATTGAATATCAGATGGTTCAGCAGGGACTGTCCGAGATTCGATCTATCTATGGGCAGGCTGGTTGTACCCAAGTTGATCCATCGATCGACTTTGGCACATTTGATTTTCATATGATTACCCTTAGGGCTCATTCACACAACTGGTACGTAATATCACACCGGTGTGCACTGTGAAGGTAGCAGCGCCAGTACGTTGTAATGATGCATTGCACTGTTTACTTTTTTTTCAACTTTATTATAATGTCACAAAGTGACATTGCATTCATCTTTACGCACCACAGTGTAGTGGGTCGCAACACACTGCTGAAAAAAGTACAGTAGTGCCACTATTTTTCTGTGCACACCATCACAGCACAGTGGTGTGAAATGAACTCATAAAGCTCAAAGCAAATTGCCTTGCAAATGTGATGGGACTGTGTTGGTCAAGGATGCCCAATGCAGCCCAATGTATATGGTGTAACTGGGCCCTTAGTTAAATCCCAGAAGCCAGGGTGCCATGGCGACTAGAAACTGCGTCCTGGCGCCTGGGCTTTTGTCAGCCGTCCACCACTTGCCGACCACGCTATAGTTGAAAGATGGCTACAATGCAGTCGTCCAGTTCTGGGAAGGCATCTATTGACATGCTCCACACCCGCAGGGGCACTCATCGGGCATGCTCTGTGATCAAGGTAAAGGGCAAATCGCAGTGGCCCATTACCATATGATCAGGTATTTCCAATCACAACAGTTAAACCAATGCTGGTTAACAGAATTTCCTTTCCTCAGCACTGTCACAGTGTGAGGAAAGGAAAGCCAATAACTGGCTATCCTGTGACAGGGGACATTTACACTCATAATCAGGGCACTGATCATTAGTGTAGCCCCATCAGTGACCATCAATGCAGCATATCAGTGCCCCTCAGTGCAGCCTCATCAGTGGCCATCAGTGTAGCCTCATCTGTGTCCATTAATGCAGCCTCATCAGCGAAGAAGAAAAATTACTTAATTGCTAAATTTTATAACACAAATGAAGAAAAAAGGTGTTTTTTTTTTTAAATTTCCAGTCTTTATTCGGTTGCTTTGAAAAAAAAAATAAAAAACCTAGCAGTGATTAAATACTCTATTTGTAGGGGAAAAAAATGATAAAAATGTCATATGGCTACAGTGTTGCATGACCGTGCAATCGTCATTCAAAATGTGTCAGTGCTGAAAGCTGAAAACTGGCCTGGGCAGGAAGGGGGTAAAAGTTCCCAATAGGCAAGAAGTTAAAAACATAGTTTTTTAGCTGGCTCCTAGGTTCGAAGCAAATTTGTCAAGCCCTGGCCTGGATGACCAGCAATTATAGTTGTCATTAGAGCCTCCCCGCCCTCAGGGAGATTCATGTGACCCCTGGGCCCCAGCGCTGACCTCTCCTCCCTTTCTTACCGATTCAAGCTGTTTCCAGCAGGTCTCAATGTGCTGCTGTGCCTTGCGACCTTCATGGAAGTTCTGCGGGAGGAAAAGAGGAGACAATTGTTACAGCAAACTACAAAAAAACAGAGGAAATGTAATAAGAATAACATACATTCTGGACATATAACATTCTGATTCATAAAACATCAGAGATCATAGAAGGAAGCCCATTGTTGTGATGATATATAGAGCAGATCAAACATGATCTCTGCCATGGTAAAGGATAAAAGATGACCCCCGGACTGTCACTACAATGGTGCATGCTATTAATAGGAATCCATCCTACAAAGACAAAAAAGATGGCTGCCCTATGGCTCATCAGTGAATATTATTACACTTGATTATTGAGTACATTCTGATAAAGTACATGGAGCCCCCAGCTGAGTGACAATAGGGCTCATGCACACTATTTATGCTGCATCTTGCCCCCCCCCCCCCTACACCAACAGAGATGAGGGCCCTGACCCAGTATTCACCCTGGGTGAAAGCTCAGGGGCACATATAGCGATGGCACTTCAGTGCCTCTGTAACATATTTAGGGGACCCACTTCTAGCTCCCCTTTATTTCCCTGCTGTGTGCTCTCCTTGTTTTCTCCTTTCATTATGAAGCTGCATTTCACATTGCTTCACATCCTTATTTCTGTTCTTCTATCTTCTGCTTTGTTCCTTGTTGTACACAGGGAGGGAGGATGGGTAAATATCTGTTTCTGAACGTGTCACGGCCAAAATAAACCTGTCTTTAAAGTGTAACTTCAGATTTTTTTTTCCTAGTGTGAGGGGGGGGGGGGGGGTTTAGAATCTTCATCAAGTTTTTATTACTGTGTCCCAATTTTCCTCACTTCCTGTTATGTCACCTGGACAGGAAGTGAGGGGAAGTCTCCCCAACTTACAGCCAACAGAAAAAAATCTGCTAAAGAGTACTTAGAACCATTCACATCAGTTAGTCACCCTAAAGGGGCTCACAACCCCCTTTTATAAACCCCTGGATTGTGGAAGAAAATTCGGGCACCTGGAGGAAACTAACATGAACAGTAGAAGAACAGGTGAACTCCATGCGGACCGTGTTCTAGCTGGGATTTAAACCAGAAAACTGCCCACCTAGCAGCCATGATACCCAGAACTTGAAGTAAAATGCCATGCAAAACATTTTTTTCCCTTTTTAAATTGAATCTGCAGAGGTACTTCCTTTAACACAGACCTGGACCTCACATTATGCAAAAAGCAAACTGCACAAAGCAAATTAAAGTTCTGACATTAGCCTATAGTTCTTTTGCATGAAAATATGTTGAGACAAACATCATGCTAACAGGAAGAGAATGCAGGGTGAGCAGAGGCATGACCTCATCAGTCTCCTGCTGCTCTTTCACAATCTAGTCTTTAAGTTGAAAGTAAAGAATTTAAAGCTGGCCATAGAAGGATCAAAATTCAGTCAGTTGAACAGGAATCAGACAAATTTCGATCCACCTATTGGCAGGCTACAGTATAACCAGCCTGTCATTTATTTTTTTGTTTGATCACTGCCAGTGGCTATAGCTGCCAGCAGTGATCATTGTATTCTGACAACTGGGAAACCTCCTGCTGTCAGAATACAATAGTGCAGCTGGAGGGGTTCCCCCATAAACTGGTTCCCATCCAGCCTATGGGCAAACGACAACAGGGCTGGCCTCTTGTCGATCTGGGTGGACGTCATATGACGTCCTCCCGAATCGCGCCATGATCTTTAACTGGCTGCATCCTCCGGACTCCATGTGACCGCTGTAACCTATCACAGCAGGTCACATGGCAGTTGTAAACAATGAATGGCTTCCTTTCAAGTCATCCCTCGTGTACGCAACAAAACAAACTGAATGAATCAATTTCATTCAGTAAAACGCTTGCAAAGATATTGTGTAAAATACTGATCACTACAGCATTACTATGGTAAAATTATTTTGCTCTGATCAAAGTGTGTTAAAAAAAATTGTAAAAAATATAATAAAAAATAAAATTATTAATTTTTTTTTTTTTTTGTACCGTCACCAGTCAGTGTCCCCGATCACACCCACACCAGTTCTATGATGACTCTGTACTGCACTGGTGACAGCATGTAAAAATCTTTTTCATCTTTTTTTGCTATTTCTACGTTTTCCAAATTTGCCATGCCTTACTCTATACCTTGGACTGTCTTCTTTCCAAAAAGGGGTCATTTGGGGGATATTTGTACTGTCCTGACATTTTTGGACCTCACAAAATGAGAGTGTCAGTATATCTGGATTGATCAATTTTCATATATATATATATATATATATATATATATATATATATATATATATACACACAGTATATACACCATAGTTTGTGGACTCTATAACTTTCCTACAGACTAAATAATAATATAATAATACACGGATTTGGGTTATTTTCACTAAAAAAATTGTGGCAGAATACATGTTGGCCTAAATTTATGAAGAAAGGTTGTTTCTTTGCAAAATTTTATAACAGAAACAAAGAAAAGCGTGTGTTTTTTTCCAAAATGTTTGGTCTTTTTTCATTTATTTAGCAAAAATTAAAAAACCCAGTGGTGATTAAATACCACCAAAAGAAAGATTTGTGTGAATAAAATGATATGAATACAGTTTTTTATTTTTTGGGGGGGGGGGTTTACGTTGGTGGGATTTCTATTTTTATGGTTTTGTCTGTATTGTGTCAATGTTGTTTTCATATAAAATAATAAAAAGGATTTGATTTATAAATACAGTGTTGCATTTTATGCACAATTGTCATTCAAAGTTGTGACAGCTCTGAAAGCTGAAAATTGGCCTGGGCAGGAAGGGGGTAAAAGTGCCTGGCATTGAAGTGGTTAAAGCGGGGGTCCACCTATCTATCGTTTTTTTTTTTTTTTTTGAGTTCATTCACAAACTTTTCTTCTCAGCATTACATACTCACATATTGTGTGTAATATGTCCGCCTGTGTCAGATTTCGTCGGAAAGAATAACTTATATTATTCACTGCAGGCGGTTTCCATCTTCATTGTGGGCATTTGAAGCCCACAAGCATTTATTTCCTGGATGTGGTGAATGCTGTGCTCCCAGCATTCACCGCTCGTTCCCGCACATGCTCAGTGGCATCCTGGGAAGCCTGAGACTAGCTCCCAGGAGTCTGGGAGAGGCTAGAAACACGCCTACTCCCACGGGAGGAGAACCAGGAAGTGCAAAGAAGAATAGAAAAATAAAAGGTAATTACGGCGATTTAAATTTTTTTAAACGGCATGTCAGCATCTAGGCAAGGAAGAGAATACATACAGATATTGTTCACAATTTGGGTGGAACCCCGCTTTAACACTGAACCTGTCAAAGGAGGAATCAAGCAATTTTCTTTCTGTGGGGCAGAGCTGTGTAAATATCAGGACTGGACAGACACTGCAAATTGACACGCAAATCATTTGGCATCATCTGTGTATTTTAGCCATTAGCCTGGAATTTATGCTTTAGGTGAACTATACTTTATTGTTCAGCTTTTGTTCCATATTAATAATGGGGGGGGGGGGTAATTATTTCATAAAGCAGGTCCCCTCAAAGTGATCCAAAGCAAATGAAATAACAGTAGCTTTCGCCTCGACCAGCTCTTTGCTCCTCTGTATTATTAGAGGAATTCCTAATAAAGAATTGGGACGTCTGCCTGCATATTTTTCCAAGCTTAGCCTAGCCCATATTCAGAGTGTAAACGCTGAATAATCCGGCACATGACAGACGACTGGAAGGGACGGTGAGAGGATCGGAGGGGAAATGAAGGCATCTTTTCCAATGTAAAGGGATAATTGGGAGCAGCTTCATGTACATTCTAATCACAGCCACCCCCAGCCTTGCCCGTCAGGCCATTCAAAGTGAGGAAAGCCTCGGCTGAGGGTCCATAAAAGGCATTGCAGCTAGGGAGCTGGCAGGGGGACAGATCCACAGTCATTTGTTCAGATTAGTAGAGAGAGGGAGAAGCACGCCCTGAGCCCTGATATCGGTATGTCTGTACGGACGGACGCAATGCGGTCACAGGCAGCTCCTTATTATGGATTGGCTGCTGGAAGGGATTTTCTGCTCCGTCACCACACAACAAGCTCATTCAAGGCCTTTGTGTGCAGTCATGTTCTGGTTTTATGGCTGTTTATGTTCCGCGCAGGTTTATTTAAGACCGCAGGGCAAATGACAAGCGTTCTGTACACTACAGGCATGCTGGAAGATTATAACAATGGTAGATTTGGTTAAATAGTTACATAGTTGGTGAGGTTTAAAAAAGACACAAGTCCATAAAGCCCAACCTATGTGTGTGATTATATGTCAGTATTACATTGTATATCCCTGTATGTTGCGGTCGTTCAGGTGCTTATCTAATAGTTTCTTCAAACTATTGATGCTCCCCGCTGAGACCACCGCCTGTGGAAGGGAATTCCACATTCTTACTGCTCTTACAGTAAAGAACCCTCTACGTAGTTTAAGGTTAAACCTCTTTTCTTCTAATTTTAATGAGTGGCCACGTGTCTTATTAAACTCCCTTCTGCAAAAAAGTTTTATTCCTATTGTGGGGTCACCAGTACGGTATTTGTATATTGAAATCATATCCCCTCTTAAGCGTTTCTTCTCCAGAGAGAATAAGTTCAGTGCTCGCAACCTTTCCTCATAACTAATATCCTCCAGACCCTTTATTAACTTTGTTGCCCTTCTCTGTACTCGCTCCATTTCCAGTACATCCTTCCTGAGGACTGGTGCCCAGAACTGGACAGCCTACTCCAGGTGCGGCCAGACCAGAGTCTTGTAGGGCGGGAGAATTATCGCTTTATCCCTGGAGTTAATCCCTTTTTTAATGCATACCAATATTCTGTTTGCTTTGTTAGCAGTAGCTTGGAATTGCATTCCATTGCTGAGCCTATCATTTACTAGGACCGCCAGGTCCTTTTCTATCCTAGATTCCCCCAGAGGTTCTCCCCCTAGTGAGTAGATTGCATTCATATTTTTGCCACCCAAATGCATTATTTTACATTTTTCTACATTAAACCTCATTTGCCATGTAGTTGCCCACCCCATTAATTTGTTCAGATCTTTCAGCGAGGTTCTGCGGAGAAGTTATTTCCCTGCTCTGCCCCCCCCCCCCCCCCCCCCCCCACTCACTGGAGCGGTGGAGGGGCGGGAGCTGCCGGATCAAGCTCTCATCGGCTCGCTGAGCCGGGTGCCGGTCCTGGCATGTGGGCGGATCCTGTGTTCACTGCGATCTTGCCCAACCTCCTGTGTGTGACGTCAGCCGTGAACTAACTGCACTGCTGTGATCCACGGGGGAAGTACAGCTAAACGAGCTTTGGCTGTACTTCTCCTTTGATAAAAAAAAAAAACAACCATTCTATGCATTAAGGTGAAAAGCCTCCTGTCATGTACCAGCCCCCCAGTGCCCCCCTTTTACTTACCTGAACCCTGTCTTTCTCCGGCTGGGAACGAGCACACCATCCCCAATTTGTTTCTCATGTCCTGATTGGATAGATAGCAGCGCAGTCATTGGCTCCCGCTGCTGTCAATCTAATCCAATGAATGATCTTTGTCTATGGACGCAAAAGCTGGACTCGGGGGGGCGCCCGCACAGGTACCCCCAAGGAGAACCATTAGATTACAAAACGCACTCCTGTGGGTCCTGTTTGGGATGCCTTTAGGGCCGTGGTAAGGGGTTCCTATATTTCTAGAATCAAGAGCTACAGATCTGCCGGGAGGAGGACACAAGATGAGCTTCGGAAGGTTTTGGAGGAGGCTCGTGCCCGTCATGCGGGCGCCCCCTCCTATGAAACCAGAGGCGTGCTGACTGAGGCCCACCGGGCGCTGCAGTTGCACTTGGTGGACTTGACCAGGAAGCAACAGTTGTACCTCTCAGCTCGTATACATGAACATGGTGGGAAAAATGGCAAGCTCCTGGCATATCTTGCTCACGCGGACTGTCAGGGAACCACGACTGCTGCAATTCACTTACCTGACGGATCGATTACATCCAACGCATTTATTAATAAAACCTTCGCAGACTTCTATGCCACATTATATAAGGGCACGGAAATCCCTCCAGAGACAGACTTTATGGGCTTCTTTGAATCCCTTGACCTCCCGGTACTCAACACCTCCCAGCAGTCCCTCCTAGACAAACCCATCACGCTGGAGGAGGTCACCAAGGCCATAAGCCTCCTTCCCTCTAATAAAGCTCCGGGCCTGGATGGGCTTCCTTCGGAGTGGTACCAAGCGCATGCAGAGGTACTGGCTCCTAGGCTCCTCAAATTGTTTCAAGACTCCCTTAAGTTAGGGAAGCTTCCTGAATCCTTAAACGAAGCACTTATTGTGGTTATACCCAAACCCGGTAAGGATAGTAAACATTGCGGATCCTACAGGCCTATTTCACTTCTGAATGGTGATGTAAAGATCTTAGCAAAAATTCTCGCCCTTAGACTCCAGTCTGTCATCCTCGCCCTTATACCACCAGATTAATCCAGTTGCATGCCTGGCAGGAGTACATTTGATAATATCCGAAGGTTGTACCTACATGTTCATGAGGCGGCACGTGCGGGGCGACCTGGGCTAGTTCTGTCCCTAGATATACTAAAAGCTTTTGATACTGTGAGTTGGCCTTTTTTATGGGAAGCTATGGCACGGATGGGTATTGGCCCAACTTTTATTCACTGGGTCCGCTTACTATATGCAGACCCAAGATCTAGGGTTCGTACAGACATGGATATCTCTGCACCATTTTCCTTAGGACGGGGTACTCGGCAGGGGTGCCCTCTCTCTCCCCTGCTGTTCGCAATAGCCATTGAGCCATTGGCTCTGGCTGTGTGGCAGACGGCCGAGATTGGGGGCATCCGCTCGGGCCCGTTGGAGGAAAAAATCTATTTATACGCAGATGATGCCCTGGTATATCTAGATGGAAGGGAAAGCTCTTTTACTAAATTAATGCAGGTGGTGGAGGAGTTTGGTGCGGTCTCAGGACTCCGAGTGGGCTGGGAAAAATCGCAGGCCTTGGCTATCGGTCCCCCTTCCCCTTACAACTATCTACAGAGGTCATGCATTCAACTGACGCCCTCCCTTAAGTACCTTGGTATCCAGATACATACTGACCTTTCTAGGTACGAGGAACTTAATGTCACCCCTATAGTCCAACAGATGACGGAGAAATTCCACACCTGGTCGTCATTGCCCCTTAATTTAATTGGTCGCATAAACATATTTAAAATGATCTTTCTACCAAAATTTCTCTATAGCTTTAGGGCCTCCCCGGTTTTCCTTACCAAAAAATTATTTGCAAAACTTGACTCTGCCCTGTTTACTTTCATTTGGAACGGTAGCCAACCTCGTATAGCCAAATCATCATTACAAGCGGCCAAGCCTGTAGGCGGATTGGCTTGCCCAAATTTAAGGAACTATTTTCTCGCTTCCCAGCTCACTTATATCCATGATTGGTTGCACTCTGATCCCCAAACTCCGTCCACGGCTTTTCTATTATCTTTATTTGCATCCCCTACCTCCTTGAAGGACGAACTACATAGGTCAAAAAAAAGGGTGGTTCCAGATTTTCTCCCGCTGAGGTTTGCTTTATGGCCTGGAGGGAAGGGGGAAAGATACTGACACAATCCCAAGTCGATACTTCGCCACAGACTCCTCTGTGGCGGAACCCGAATATTCCTGAGCTCTATGGTCATCCAGATTCGGCGTGGTGGGCCCGTTTTGGGATCACACACCTCTCACATATTTTTGAGGACAATATACTACTGCCCTTTGAATCCATTAGATTTAAATATGGCATTGCAAACAAATTCTTCTTCAAATACCTTTTATTGCGACATGCCTTCAAGACACAATTTGGCTCATTGACCATAGAGCTCAAGGAATCCTCCATGGAGGACCTTCTGTCATTTCCAGAGATAAACAAACTTGTGACGACCTTTTATGGGCGCCTTCAGGTGATGGGCGCGGATCCTTTTCAGAACTCTCAATGTAAATGGCAAAGGATTATGCCTGAGCTTTCTGAAGAGGACTGGGAGGAGGCAGTGGAAATATGCTTTCAGGATATCATCAGTACAGCTGATGTCCTGATACAATTTAAGTTTATACATCACTTACATTATACACCCGCTAGGTTGGTTACAATGGGACTGGGTCAAGATATTGCATGCGCTAGATGTAAAAGGATTGCTGCTGACTTCTTTCATATGTTTTGGACATGTCCTGGACTTACAGCATTCTGGAAAGATGTTTTTTCCTTTTTCAGCCGTAAGCTACATATACCGCTGCCGCAAACTCCAGAGGTCGGACTTCTGGGAGTACTAAATGATAGTGTTCCTCGCACTTATGCTAGGATGTTGATACGTATTTTATTGTTTTATGCACGTAAGACAATTTTACAGCATTGGAAAGATACTGAACCCCCTTCAGCCCAAGCCTTCTTCCGTATTGTTCATGGGACTCTCCCAAAATTTAAGTTGATATACAAGAGTAGGGCATGCCCTAAGAAGTTCACCAAGATCTGGCAGCCATGGCTGGATGTTTCAGGGGACTTCTGGGGGGATGTCCTCTCCTCGCAGTTATCTCAGTGAGGAGGCGAGGAGATGTGTTTTTAGCAAACATTACTTGACATATATCTTAATGTGGATGGAAATTTGTATACGTTCTAATGAGAGTTTATTCCACAAGGCATGCCGGAATTATGCTGTATTACTGGTGGTCGTGGGTGACAGATGTGTGTATGGGTGTGTGTATGAATGGTGCGACTTTGTTCTGGTTGGGGTATTACTGTTTTATACAGCTGTACTACTTCATGATTTCTGCTATATCTTCATGGATCTAAATACCTATGACCTACATGTATGTAGAGCAGTCTGTATTATTGGTTCTTTTATTATTTCATCGTTTTTGTATTATTTTCATTGTAAAAATCCAAAAATAAACACCTTTAAAAAAAAAAAAAAAAAGATTACAAAACGCACAAAATTTTCGGTTTTCAATTTACAAATCATTTCAGAATTTTACCCATGTATGGCCTACAATTAAAAAGAAGTATGGGCTTATTTTATTTATTTATTTATTTTTTAATCATACTTAACTAAGTGGATGCAGCATCTGTTCCCCGCCATCTCTTAAGCCTCATACACATGATCGGGTTTCACAACGGGAATTGTGTGATGACAGGCTGTTGGCCTAAAATCCGACCATTTGTACGCTCCATCGGACAATTGTTGTCGCATTTTCTGCAGACAAATGTTGGATGGCAGGCTTATAAATTTTCCACCCACATCAGTCTGTTGTCAGATTTTCTGATCGTGTGTACACAAGTCCGTCACACAAGTCCAAAGTAGTAACACGCATGCTCGGGATCAATGCTCACCAAACACAACATTAGCAGAAGGTGCCCAAAGGGTGGCGCTAAAGAGCTGAAAAACCACGTAGAATGTCACTACGTTCGTGTTTGTTGGCTGACAATTGTGTGCCGTTTGTATGCAAGACAAGTTCCTGGCCAACGCCCTTCAGACAAAAGTCAGACGCTTTGTCTGCGGAAAATCCGATCATGTGTACGAGGCTTAAGGGTGTGAACTGAGCGATCAAACACCACTGATCACTCAGTTCTCCCCGCCACTCTGAGCAGAGAGCTGGTGACTGTCGGACCCTGTTCTCTGCTCAATCCCCCCACCATGCACACTGGAGCACTGGGTTGTGGAGGGGGCTGGAGCAGTTGGCTGAACCAGGTGTTGGTCAAGGCTCCTTGGTGGATCCCGACCATATGGTTGCAATCTTTCCCCAGCCAGGACCGTCTCTGTGACGTCACCTTTAGCCTGCTGTCAGCTGAAAACAGGTCACAGGAGGAGTGCAGAACGAACTGTACTCCTGTGATCCATAGAAGAAGTACAGCCAAATGAGCTTCGGCTGTACTTATCCTTTAATCTGTCTTCAAATAAGTCTCCTGTAATTGCCAGTACAGAAGCATTCAGACTGGGAAAGGGACGAGCAGCTGTAGGAACCAATTATGTTCTACTACAATGCACATGTGCTGACAGGAAGCATTCTGACAGCAGAAGAGATCAGAGTGAGTGGAGATGATGATATCAGTGTGATGCTGCTCCATCTTTGTCTAATCAGCAGTCTGTAGGTGGGATGGTGACACCACTGTACTCCTTATCTCTAGCAGAGGAACTGGTGACACCATTCTGGCAGAGGTATATGAATAAAAAAAACGTACCTGGACTGAATTACAATTCCTTTGGCGGTTGATACTGTACACGTACAGGCATGTGAAAAAGTACTGTACATACAGTCCATTAAATCTGCTGATGTTTTCAACATATTTGAACAGCCACACATTAGATTTTTTTTTGTATATAGTGCCCACAGATTAAAATGATTTACAAAAAAACTGACATGATCTACTAATTCTTAGAATTCGAATGTACAAAAATGCAGATTTGTAGCCTAAATAAAAAGTACACCCCTATATTTACCATCACTTCAAATCCATGCAATTCAATTCTGGTGTTCCAAGGTAGAACCTCCTTAGTAGGTATAGAGAGGGGACCTGTCTGGGGTCTGGTGTCCCATTTGCTATTGACCTGTGTGGTGTCATCATGCCAAGATCAATAGAGCTCTCTAAGCTGTGGATGCCTAGGAGTCTGGAAAGGGATTTCAAAAGTTTCGAGACATCAATCATTCCACTGTAAGGAAAGTAATTTACAAGGGTATAGGCTTCAAACAATTTCTCATTTGTCCAAGGCTGACCGGCAGATCAAAAACAACCCAAAAGCAGTCTGATGCTAAAAAGTCTCCAAGTAACCCAAAGTTTAATCACAGCGTCTGCAGCACACTCAGACCATTCAGAACTACAAGCCGTCTCCCGCTGTGGCGGATGGGACTTGTTGTTAATTCATTTACAGATCCCTGTGAAGGAATGGCATGGCTGTGTGGGCGGCTCTGCTGCATAGCAACATGTTACACCCCAAATATGAGTGTAACATGTTAAGCTGGCCATAGACGGTTCGAATCTCGGCCAGTTCAGCAGGGAACGGACAAGATTTGAACCATGCATGGGCAGATTGGTTGTACCCAAGTTGATCGATTGATCAACTTGGGTACAACCAACCTGTTGGATTTTTCATGTGAATCAATTTGTGTTCTCCCGGCGGGGCAGCTCCCCAGCCTCCCCCATTTTACTCACCTGAGCCCATTCGTTCCCTCTACCTCTCTGCCCATTGTCTCGGTTCTTGATTGGATAGATTGATAGAGCGCAGCCATTGGCTTCAGCTGCTGTCAATGAAATCCAATGACGCAGGCGCCGGGGGCGGGGCCGAGTCCAGCATTCTGTGTCTATGGACGCAAATGCTGGACTCGGGAGCGCGCCTGCACGGTAACCCCCAGGGAGAGCGCTTCTCCTAGGGGTTTTACCGATGCAGGAAGAAACTGACAGAGCCGCCGGGGGACCCCCAAACAGGTGGATCGGGGCCACTCTTTGCAAAACGAACTGCACAGTGGAAGTAAGTATGGCATGTTTGTTATTTAAAAAAAAAAATGAGGTTTTGTAACCCCTTTAAGAATTCTCCCCGATGCTGAATGAGCCGCTACCTGAAGCTTTTCTGATAAGATGTACCGGTCCTGAACTGAAATCCAAGAATCATTTGCTGAAATCAACGCCAACATTCCAAGAATGTACATTATCTCACAAAAGTGAGTACACCCCTCACATTTTTGTAAATATTTTATTATATCTTTTCATGTGACAACACTGAAGAAACAACACTTTACTATAATGTAAAGTAGTGAGTCTACAACTTGTATAACAGTGTAAATTTGCTGTCCCCTCAAAATAACTCAACACACAGCCATTAATGTCTAAATCGCTGGCAACAAAAGTGAGTACACCCGAGTGAAAATTTCTAAATTGGGCCCAATTAGCCAATTAGCCTCCCCAGTGTCATGTGACTCCTTAGAGTTACAAGATCTCAGGTGTGAATGGGGAGCAGGTGTGTTAAATTTGGTGTTATCGCTCTCACTCTCTCATACTGGTCACTGGAAGTTCAACATGGCACCTCATGGCAAAGAACTCTCTGAGGATCTGAAAAGAATTGTTGCTCTACATAAAGATGGCCCGGGCTATAAGAAGATTGCCAAGACCCTGAAACTGAGCTGCAGAAAGGTGGCCAAAACCATACAGCGGTTTAAAAGGACAGGTTCCGCTCGGAACAGACCTCGCCATGGTCGACCAAAGAAGTTAAGTGCACATGCGCAACGTCATATCCAGAGGTTGTCTTTGGGAAATAGATGTATGAGTGCTGCCAGCATTGCTGCAGAGGTTGAAAGGGTGGCGGGGTCAGCCTGTCAGTGCTCAGACCACACACTGCACACTGCATCAAATTGGTCTGTGTGTGGCTGTCATTCCAGAAGGAAGCCTCTTCTAAAGATGATGCACAAGAAAGCCCGCAAACAGTTGCTGAAGACAAGCAGACTAAGGACATGGATTACTGGAACCATGTCCTGTGGTCTGATGAGACCAAGATAAACTTATTTGGTTCAGATGGTGTCAAGCAAGTGTGAGGAGTACAAAGACAAGTGTGTCTTGCCTACAGTCAAGCATGGTGGTGGGAGTGTCATGGTCTGGGGCTGCATGAGTGCTGCCGGCACTGGGGAGCTACAGTTCATTGAAGGAACCATGAATGCCAACATGTACTGTGACATACTGTCTGAAGGAGAAGATGATCAGTATTCCAACATGATAACGACCCCAAACATACCTCCAAGACGAACACTGCCTTGCTAAAGAAGCTGAGGGTAAAGGTGATGGACTGGCCAAGCATGTCTCCAGACCTAAACCCTATTGAGCATCTGTGGGGCATCCTCAAATGGAAGGTGAAGAAGCGCAAGCTCTCTAACATCCTCCAGCTTCTTGATGTCGTCATGGAGGAGTGGAAGAGGGCTCCAGTGGCAACCTGTGAAGCTCTGGTGAACTCCATGCCCAAGAGGGTTAAGGCAGTGCTGGAAAATAATGGTGGCCACACAAAATATTGACACTTTAGGCCCAATTTGGACATTTTCACTTAGGGGTGTACTCACTTTTGTTGCCAGCGGTTTAGACATTAATGGCCATGTGTTGAGTTATTTTGAGGGGCACAGCAAATTTACACTGTTATACAAGCTGTACACTCACTACTTTACATTGTAGAAAAGTGTCATTTCTTCAGTGTTGTCACATGAAAAGATATAATAAAATATTTACAAAAAAGTGAGGGGTGTACTCACTTTTGTGAGATACTGTATATGGTCGCTTACTCAAGATTTCTAATCTGCGTATTGTTACCGCTCCCAGCTTCAGAAATGGAGGCGAATATAACAAAAAACTACAGAAATGTAGTGAATATAACAAATGTCAGAGAGAACAATGAGTCAAAGGGCTGCAGAGTGTTGTGTATGAGCGCACCCCCCCATGTGACATCTGGAATCCCAAAGCTGACCAATGGATGAAAAGCATAAACAGGCTCTGTCATCCGTGATGGATGGAGTAGTTGGGTGGCCGGGCCATACCAGAAGATCTCACACTTATTACACACACTTAAAGTAGAACTAAAGGCAAAACTTTTTAAGTTTTGGATAGAGTGAAGAGCGATTAGAACACTTGTCAATTTTTATTGCTGTCTGTGCCCCTCTTAGGGAGATTTCCCCTCTCTATTTGTCCTATTTACCATTATCACTGAAAGTAAAAGTAAAAAGAAAACCCCAAATGTTGCGTTGTCCCCACAAAAGTAACAAATGGGAAATCTTCCAATGGGGACATTAGTTATGGTGATCTGGGGGTCCCCAAGACATTCTTTTAATTTGTAAGGATTTCCTCTCATTTCCTGTTTTGGCTATGGGACAGGAAGTTAAGGGAAATCTCTGCAATGGTACAGAGATGGTGAAAAAAATCTGACAGGGGTTATAATTAGGGTTGCACCGATACTAGTATCGCTATCAATGCAGATAGCGAGTATTTGCACAAGTATCGGTACTCGTACAAATGCACAATACCTGAAACCGATCATTTCAGGCTCGGTTCTTTGAGCTGTCAGTGGGTCTTCCCAGTGTTAAAGAAGTCTGGTAATTGGAGCAGTCAAAAAAAAAAAAAAGCAGCCAGAAATGTTTATTAACAACATTGCTCAGCCCTGAAACACTAAAATAAAAAGAAACGTTGTTTCTTTTTGTATATTTCTGTTTCTTCATCTGCAGATCAAAGGGATGAACAAATGTTCCTCTGTTTAACCCCTTAATAACCCTTAATTTACTCTAATTAGCCTTAATTAACACCCTATTCTCCTCCATTTAATTATTATTTTCCTGCTTTTATTCTCGTTTATTTTATAAACGATAAACAATTACAACTTTTTTTGTTTGCTTTGTTAGTGAATATTTTTACACATTTCACATTGAAAAAGCGCTACAGTGGGGACGGAAAGTATTCAGACCCCCTTAAATTTTTCACTCTTTTTATATTGCAGCCATTTGCTAAAATCATTTAAGTTCATTTTTTTCCTCATTAATGTACACACAGCACCCCATATTGACAGAAAAACACAGAATTGTTGACATTTTTGCAGATTTATTAAAAAAGAAAAACTGAAATATCACATGGTTCTAAGTATTCAGACCCTTTGCTCAGTATTTAGTAGAAGCCCCCTTTTGATCTAATACAGCCTTGAGTCTTTTTGGGAAAGATGCAACAAGTTTTTCACACCTGGATTTGGGGATCCTCTGCCATTCTTCCTTGCAGATCCTCTCCAGTTCTGTCAGGTTGGATGGTAAACGTTGGTGGACAGCCATTTTTAGGTCTCTTCAGAGATGCTCAATTGGGTTTAAGTCAGGGCTCTGGCTGGGCCATTCAAGAACAGTCACAGAGTTGTGAAGCCATTCCTTTGTTATTTTAGCTGTGTGCTTAGGGTCATTGTCTTGTTGTAAGGTAAACCTTTGGCCCAGTCTGAGGTCCTGAGGACGCTGGAGAAGGTTTTCGTCCAGGATATCCCTGCACTTGGTCGCATTCATCTTTCCCTCATTTGCAACCAGTCGTCCTGTCCCTGCAGCTGAAAAACACCCCCACAGCATGATGCTGCCACCACCATGCTTCACTGTTGGGACTGTATTGGACAGGTGATGAGCAGTGTCTGATTTTCTCCACACATACCCCTTAGAATTAAGGCCAAAAAGTTCTATCTTGGTCTCATCAGACCAGAGAATCTTATTTCTCACCATCTTGGAGTCCTTCAGGTGTATTTTAGCAAACTCCATGAGGGCTTTCATGTGTCTTGCACTGAGGAGAGGCTTCCATCGGGCCACTCTGCCATAAAGCCCCGACTGGTGGAGGGCTGCAGTGATGGTTGACTTTCTACAACTTTCTCCCATCTCCCGACTGCATCTCTGGAGCTCAGCCACAGTGATCTTTGGGTTCTTCCTTACCCCTCTCACCAAGGCTCTTCTCCCCCGATAGCTCAGTTTGGCCAGACGGCCAGCTCTAGGAAGGGTTCTGGTCGTTCCAAATGCCTTCCATTTAAGGATTATGGAGGCCACTGTGCTCTTAGGAACCTTAAGTGCAGCAGAATTTTTTTGTAACCTTGGCCAGATCTGTGCCTTGCCACAATTCTGTCTCTGAGCTCTTCAGGCAGTTCCTTTGACCTCATGATTCTCATTTGCTCTGACATGCGCTGTGAGCTGTAAGGTATATAGACAGGTGTGTGGCTTTCCTAATCAAGTCCAATCAGTATAATCAAACACAGCTGGACTCAAATGAAGGTGTAGAACAGTGGTTCTCAACCCCTGTCCTCAGGACCCACTAACAGGCCAGGTTTGCAAGATAACTGAAATACATCACAGGTGATATCATTTGCTGCTCAGTGATTGTAGTATTTTAGTCTGAATCTCCCCAAGGTAATACTTAAGATCTGGTCTGTTAGTGGGTCCTGAGGACAGGAGTTGAGAACCACTGGTGTAGAACCATCTCAAGGACGATCAGAAGAAATGGACAGCACCTGAGTTAAATATAGGAGTGTCACAGCAAAGGGTCTGAATACTTAGAACCATGTGATATTTCAGTTTTTCTTTTTTAATAAATCTGCAAAAATGTCAACAATTCTGTGTTTTTCTGTCAATATGCGGTGCTGTGTGTACATTAATGAGGGAAAAAAATGAGCTTTAATGATTTTAGCAAATGGCTGCAATATAACAAAGAGTGAAAAATTTAAGGAGGTCTGAATACTTTCCGTCCCCACTGTAAATTTAAAAAAAAAATCAATTTATTTAATTTGTAAATAACTTTTCAATGCTTTGTATCATTGCTGACAGATGAAGTGAAAACAAAACAGTCGCGGTAGGTATCGGTAATTGGTATCGGCGAGTACTAAAGAAAAAAGTATCGGTACTCGTACAAAAAATGGTATCAGTGCATCCCTAGTTATAACGCTCCCTTACTCTATCCAAAAAAAGTTTTGCCTATAGTTTTACTCTAACAATGAAAACTTAAAGGACACAAGTCAAAGCACGGGCCAGAAGCTGGTGTGAAATAAGGGAATCTGTAATCAGCTTTAAAGAAAGAGGAAGAGCAGTTGCTGACACATCAGCTATCATACAGATTGCTGCCGATTTCTTAGTAACAGCTGTGACTTTCCCCAAATATTTATTTCTTTTACACCACAGAAAAGTCAGCACTATTGAAAAGCTGCTGGTCAGAAATCACACGTCATGCCGAGCTCTGCCTGGAGCAAAGTGGAGTATACTACTACTAAACTCCAGGCAGAATACTAAACACACAGTAATAACAAATATACATCAACTGTTTTATGTCTCATTGAATTTGTAATTATGTTCAGCCTGTCTTGTGATCCAGGAACCCCTACCAGACAGCACAGCTAGGTTAGCGACTTTTTTTTTTTTTTACTCTGCTGCATCTAAACAACACTGCTTGGTCACCAAACGACTTACACTTGGTGAAGGAAGAAGCAGCACACTGATCTCTCCTTATGTAAGCATCTACGAATTGTTGACTGATGGCACCATACGCAGTACGACAGCACTGATTGGCTGAGGGTTTCAGCGTTTTTTTTTCCTTGCAAGAAAAAGGCAAGAAAAATGTTTCCCTTTAACTCCTATGGCACTTTTCACACCACTGTGTTACAGGTGCTGTTTTGAAAACTCCCGCATGCGAAAAAACAGCTTCCCACTGAAATAAATGGAAAACGCAGCAAAATAGCAGTAAAAAGCACCGCATTTTTTTGGTTTTGGTGCGTTTGAGTCACATGTCCATTTTTCACAGGTGCAGGCAACCCAAAAACGCCCCAGAAACGCACAGGAAAGGCATATGAAACACAGAAAAGTTGTGGTGAAAAACACATATGCGTTTTTTATTACGACTTTGCTACAGAGCAGTGTGAAGGGGCCCTTAGTGTCCAGCTCAAAGGAAAGTTTGGCGTTAGACCCCTTTCACACTGAGGCGCTTTACAGGCGCTACAGCGGTAAAAATAGCGCCTGTAAAGCGCCTCTCCTGTCTCTCCAGTGTGAAAGCCCGAGTGCTTTCACACTGGAGCGGTGTACTGGCAGGACGTTAAAAAAACTCCTGCAAGCAGCATCTTTGGAGCGGTGAAGGAGCGGTTTATACACCGCTCCTGCCCATTGAAATTAATGGGGCAGCGCTGTTATACCGTCGGCATAGCGCTTTGCGGTGGTTTTAACCCTTTCTCGGCCGCTAGCGGGGGGTTAAAGCGCAGAATAGCGCTAAAAATAGCGGCGCTTTACCGCCGACTCACCCACCACCCCAGTGTGAAAGGGGCCTAAGGGTTACAGGAAGGGATCATGCTAGTATTAGAGGGAAGATGAGTGTAATAATTAGAGGGAAAGGGGAGTCTTAGCTCAGGTTCACACTGATGTGAGTTTGAAATCGTGCGAGTTCAGCTGAACTGGCCCGATTTAATACCCGCATGTCAGTCCGACTTCGGGATTGGTTTCAGAGACATCACGCACAGATGTCTATTGAAATTAGCCCCGAAATCACCAAAAGTAGTGCATAAACTACTTTTGGGAATCGGTGCGCCGACGCACCGATTTGGACGGTGCCGTTGCTGGCAATCTGACATGCGGTTTGACATGTCAAATTGGCCTGATGTGAACGTGGGCTGAGGCCCCTTTGACACTGGCGGGCTGATCAAGTCCTCCTGTCAGTTTTTCAGGAGGACTCAATCGGACCATCCATACCTCCCTACGGAGCGGCAGTTGTCAGCGGACATCTGATCCAGTCCGGTCCACTAAAATCCAGAGATCTATTTCCCATCCGTCTGGCAGATTGGATGACAGTCAAATGGAAATGGACAAGCAGTCCGTGTCCATCCGACCGCCCCAGAGAGAACAGCGGGCTGTGTCCATGTCCGCTCTGCGTACCAGAGCGGACACGGACCTGTCATCCACCTGCTCAGTGGGGATCAGCAGACAGATCTGCTTGGCGGCGTCCGAGTTACTGGGACAGTGAGCATTGTTTTACAAGCAATTTTAGTGAAAAGCAAGCTATAGGTGATGCAATTTTCTTTCCTGCAACCATGCAACCTCCCACACCACTATTGTGTACAAAGCCTTCCCTGTCGGCCAAACACAATGATCAATGCTGGTGGCCATAACAGCCAGCAGTAATCACATGCAGAAAAATCCGACAGGCTGTTTGTACTGAAGTGGATCGATGGACCCACTTCAGTACAACCAGCCCTGCCCATTCATGGATCGAATTGCAGCCGGTCCCTGCCGAACCGGCCGAGATTGCATTCATCTATGGCCAGCTTGGGGCTACTGGTTCTCAACCCCTGTCCTCAGGGCCCACTAACAGGCCAGGTTTTAAGTATTATCTTGGGGAGATGCAGACTAGAATACTGTAATCGCTGAGCAACAAATGATATCACCTGTGATGTGCTTCAGTTATCTTACAGACCTGGCCTGTTAATGGGTCGTGAGGACAGGGTTGAGAACCACTGGGATAGATTCACATGAGTAATTAGCACACCCTGTGAATTCCTGTGGCTAGAACAAAACAGGTGTATCCGAAAAGCTGCAGCCACCCAATGCAAGGACATCTGCCACAGCTATCCATTACTGTTCGCATTAAATGCATCCAGCCATGATCATCTGTCCCTAACCATAGGTAATTGCTGGCTGTATGAACAGTCATGGGTAGCCGCGGCCACCGTCAGCATGTCATTCCAGCTGCAGGAATCCACAGATTTTTGGTGCTTGAATTTGAAAGGTTTTCTAACCCCCCCCCCCCCCCCGTGTGGATGCAAAGTTACAGGGAGCGTTCATATGAGGGGGGGGCTAATGGCCCGTACACACGATCCGAAAATTGGATGAAAAATACCGCCTTTGGCGCGATCGTACAATAATCGGATCGTTAGTACAGAGCTTTCGAGAGCCGATCACGAGAATTTATCTGATATTATTTGATCAGACAAGCACGAAAATGTTCCTCGTAGGATACCAGATCGTACGATTTTCATTTAGTCAGTACAGTTGTAGTCCGAAAATACAATACAAATACACTACAACACATGACATCACTTCCGATTTTTTTTTCTGTCGTACGAGAATTTTCATGACTTTAGTAACCTATTCAATTTCTACTTGCTACTATTAAGTGAAAAAAAGTCGTACGATATTCGGATCATGTGTACAGGCCATTAGGTAACGGCATCACCTTCTATTATCTCTGATCTCCCACAGCTTATTGCTAGGAGGTACCGTATTTTTTGGTGTATAACACGCACTTTTTTCTCCTTAAAATAGGGGGAAAATCGTGTGTGCGTGTTATACACCGATATAGGCTGCCAACGAAGGGAAGGAGGGGACGAGTGCCGCCGAAACAGACAGAGCCGGATCTCCTGTGTACTCGGCTCGGCTCACAGTCATGCTTAGTCCCGCCCCCTGGACATCTCCTAGCATTGATGTCCCGGCATTGGACCGGCGTTATGTCCATCATAGGATACAGGCCAAGGGGCGGGACTGGGCGTGACACCGAGCCGAGTACACAGGAGATCCAGCTCTGTCTATTTCGGCAAGGCTGCAGATGGGCATTGATCAGACTGCAGTGAGGAGCAAGGCTGCAGATGGGCACTGATTAGACTGCAGTGAGGAGTAAGGCTGCAGATGGGCACTGATTAGACTGCAGTGAGGAGTAAGGCTGCAGATGGGCACTGATTAGGCTGCAGTGAGGAGCAAGGCTGCAGACGGGCACTGATTAGGCTGTAATGATGGGCAGGGCTGCAGATGGGCACTGATCAGGCTGCAATGATGGACAATGGCAAGGCTGTAGTAGGACACTGATTAGATTGCAGTGAGGAGCAAGGCTGCAGATGGGCACTGATTAGGCTGCAAAGATGGGCAAGGCTGCAGATGGGCACTGATTAGATTGCAGTGAGGAGCAAGGCTGCAGATGGGCACTGATTAGGCTGCAGATGGGCACTGATTAGGCTGCAGTGAGGAGCAAGGCTGCGGATGGGCACTGATTAGATTGCAGTGAGGAGCAAGGCTGCAGATGGGCACTGATTAGATTGCAGTGAGGAACAAGGCTGCGGATGGGCACTGATTAGATTGCAGTGAGGAGCAAGGCTGCGGATGGGCACTGATTAGATTGCAGTGAGGAGCAAGGCTGCGGATGGGCACTGATTAGGCTGCAATGATGAACAATGGCGAGGCTGCAGATGGGCACTGATAAGGCTGCATTGATGAACATTGACCCTTATTTTGCTTTGAAATTCTTTATTTATAATTTAAGGTTTTTTCCTGAAACTTCTCTCTTAAAATTAGGCTGTGTGTTATACGCCGATAAATACGGTAATTACAAGCACCTTCAGCTGTAGGTCATTAAATATATAAATCACCTGAATGTCTAATGAAGGAACTAGTCGGGAGCACAGTGACAGTGTAACATAATGGAACCTGAGGAATAATGTCAACTCGTTTTTACTGTGTACACCTGGAGATTGATTTTCACAGCAGACAAGTAACGCTCGATGACACATGACTTTCCTTCACCGCTACTGTGCGTCATCTAGCAATAAATCTTCTAATTCATTGCACAGCTCATATGGGGAATTAAGCTGCGCCACAAACAACCCAAGTCTTGTGATTGGCCATAATTCAGTTAGCGGTATTCGGTGATAAGATAGCAATATGCAAACTCTTTTTCCTGACAAACAAGTAGAGTTATCAGCAGAATCACAGGCAGATCTAGCACAAATCAGATATCATATCATAGAACTTAAAGAGGCCCTGTCACCAGATCAGTCATTTTAAACAGCAATCTTCCTATAAGTATATATGCACATTTAACGTATTACAAGTCTTCCTGCAAACGCCTCCCTTGTGTAGATATTTAGGCCCCTTTCACACTGTTGGACCGTTCAAGTCTGCCTGTCAGTTTTGTCGGTGGAACTGAACGGGCGCTCCATGTTAGCCTATGGAGCGACGGATGTCAGCGTGTGATGTCAGTGTGGCCCTACGTTCACATCCGTCCCTGGCGGATCGGATCGGGTGACAGGTCCCTCTCTGTTCTACATGCTGTCCGTTTTCGTCCGATCTCTCCATAGAAACCAGCGGCGCTCGATAAGCCCCTCCCCGCTCAGTGAGCAGAGAGGGACCTGTCATCCGCCGGCTCAGCGGAGATCAACGGAGAGATCTCCCGCTGAGCTGGCGGACTCTGGCGGTCTCCGTGGCAGCGGATCCGCCTCGTGGAAATGAAGCCTTAGTCCTAATGCACACAGGGCGTTTTTACAGCTGCTTTTACCAGCGTCAGATGTTTTTCTTTTCAGCTTAAAAACGCTTCTCCATGTTATTCCATGGCCTCATGCACACACAGGCTTTTAGGAGCTGTAAGTGGCATAGGCATTTTCGAGCTGAAAAAAAAAAACCCAGGGCCAGCGCTTTCTGAGGAACGGCGTTACAGCTGTAAAAACGTCTGACGCTGCTAAACACGGCTTAATGCTGGATACAGCATTAAGCCGCATCAAGTGTTTTTTTTTTGACATGTCAAAATCAATGGTTCCCTATGAGAGCCCATTGATTTGAATAGAAGTCGCATCCAAGACGCTTTTAGCAGCATTTCTCTGCTTCTATTCAAAATCAATAGTTTCCTTTTAGAGCCGTCTTAATTCATCCGACTTTCAGCCCATTGATTTGAATAGAAGTTGCATCCAAGTCGGATCATGATGATGCGACTTGTGCTCTGAGGATCTTAAAGGCGAAACCCTCGCCAAAATGTAAAAAATAACGGATTTTGAGGGGAACCCCCACGGCAAAAAAAACAAAAAACAAAACATGTGGGGTCCCCCTCGAAATCCATACCAGACCAAAGGGTCTGGTATGGTCTTGGGGGGGGGGGGGGACCCACACCATTTTTTTTTTTCATTTTGGCGTGGGGTTTTCCCTTTAAGATCCTCAGAGCACAAGTCGCACCACAAGTCAGATCATCATGACCTGACTTGGAGGCATCTTCCATTCAAATCAATGGGCTGAAAGTCGGATGAGTTAAAACGGCTCTTATAGGGAACCATTGTTTTGAATAGAGGCTGATAAAAGTTAGTACGGCTAAACGTGCATTAATGCCAATGCAAAAAGCTACTAAAAGCGTGTTTTTACAGCTGCTTTTTCCTGCCATTGGTGGTGTCTTTGCAGCTCGTTTTTTTCTAACGCCCTGTGTGCATTAAAACTTAAAAGCCTTGAAACTGGTGCTGGGTGCCGGAATCTTGGATGTGATGTCAGCAGCCTCAGAACACCCAAGTGACACTATAGTATACTTCTCCTCTGACAACAATAATGAAGGAGAACTGCAGGGAAAAAAAAATTGCATACTCATTATAATGGATGCAGCATCCATCTGATGTTGCAGCTGTCCCCCGCCGGCTCTAAGCCCCAGAACTGAGCGATCACATGACCACTGATCGCTCAGTTCTGGGCCCACTCTGAGCGACTCACTGGAGTGCCTGGCAGGCTAGGGGGTGGGAGAGGAAGGAGCAGCTGGCTCAGGCTCTTGTGCAACATGTTGAGAGGCTGAGCTAGCTGCCAATTAAGCATCTGGGTGGATCCTAACATTATTGTCGGGATACATCCAGAGACAGGAGCGGCTCGGTGACATCAGCTGACAGCAGGCTTTGGCCCACTGTTGGCTGATTCTAAGTCACAGGAGTGCACAAGTAAGTGCATTCCTTTAGATTGTAAGCTACACAAGCAGGGCCCTCCTATTCCTTCTGTATAGAACTGTTTTGTAACTGTATTGTCCCTCTTTATATTGTAAAGTGCTGCACAAGCTGCTGTTTCTATATAAATCCTGTATAATAATAATAATTCCTGTGACCCACAAGTGAAGTATAGCCAAAAGAGCTTTTGCCATACTTCTCTTTTAAAGGGGTTATAAAGGCAGAAGGTTTTTTTTTATCTTAATGCATTCTATGAATTAGGATAAAATACCTTCTGTGTGCAGCAGCCTCCCCCGCACCCCCTAATACTTCCCTGAGCCTCATCTCTCTCCAGTGATGTCCATGAGTGCCTTGACCGTCCAAGACGCTCCTCCTGATTGGCTGAGACACAATCAAAGCCAGTCAGCCAATCAGAAGAAAGAAGGGATGGGCCTGGATGGGGCTCCGTCTCTGAATGGACACAGGGAGCTGTGACTTCAGCTTGGGTGCCCCCATAGCAAGCTGCTGGCTGAGGGGCACTCAACAGGAGAAAGGGACCAGGAGCACAGAAGAGGGACCCAAGAAGAGGAGGATCCGGGCTGCTCTGTGCAATTCCATTTCACAGAGCAGGTCAGTATAACATGTTTGTTATTTTTAGAGAAAAAAAGACGAGCCATTACAATTACTAATTAAAGGTTATGTAGGGAGGCGAGAGGACGGATGAAGGAGCTGGGTCAGCAAACTCAGTAATTGGACACTTCCAGAAGAGGAGAGGGCTATGACATGGTAGGAAGAAGGAAACAGGGAACAGACTAGTAAAATCTTATAGCAAGTATCGAGGCACACTGAATGTTAAAGTAGAAATATCTGCCAGCAGGCACCTCTTTATTAATTAAAGAAGAGATGTGCAATACACACTTACCTGTCTGCTTGCATTTTTCCATGAAATGTACACTGGACTGTGCATGCACAGCTGTACTAACAAGCTGATGTTAGTACAGGGATCTCCCCTGCTGAGATATTGTGTTCTGACAGGGGGAACGCCCCCCCCCCCCACCAGAACACTTCGGTCAGCGCTCATTGCCATTGGTTGAGAGCACTGATCGGGTGCCGATCAGCATTTCCTGATGGTACGGTCCTTTAGTATGAAATTGCTTACCATACACCATATTATACATTGATGTGCACTGTATGGTTGTTAGCTGATGTACCTAAGAATTTGAGGATTAATTCACTTTTTTAATTGCATTATGTAAAGAAAACAATCCTAGCAAAGTAGGCTGAGCTGATCTCTATACCCTGTAGAACTGATAAAGGGAAGGCCCAAGTTTCTGTGTAGGATGCGGGTCTTGGCATGACAAGCATGCTACGTATCTGACTTGGAGCCTTCGAAGTACCTCTCCATCTTACACTCCCACCCTGTCATGTGCTGTGATAACACAGCCTGGCACAGCAAGCATACTGTAACAGTAACATTCAAATCGATTAGAAGCGGCTGCTTCACATGGAAGCAAGTCAGCAGAAAGTCTTGACCTCCACATGCATGACATTGTGTGATATTTAAGTCACTACGCCATAAACATTTCTAGAGACACCTGCAAAAATGAGCTCCCAAGAGAGAAGCAGAATTACTAACATTCCAGAAGCTTCTGTCACCCTTTTGCTGCTCTAATGGTAAAGTGGACCTGTCAGTGTGCTCAAACTGACATATTGTCAAAGTGAAGGCCTCTCGTGGTGAGTGTTGTTTCTCAGTTGCTTTGTATACATAACAGTATTAATATAGTTACACGTTACCCTGATCACTAATATCTATATTTATATATCTATATTTTTACAAAATGATCTACCTTGGAGTAATGTAACTATGTACATTGGGGACGAAAAGTATTCAGACCCCCTTAAATTCATTAAAGTTCATTTTTTTTCCTCATTAATGTACACACAGCACCCTATATTGGCAGAAAAACACAGAATTGATTACATTTTTGCAGATTTATTAAAAAAGAAAAACTGAAATACCACATGGTCCTAAGTATTCAGACCCCTTTGCTGTGACACTCATATATTTAACTCAGGTTCTGTCCATTTCTTCTGATCATCCTTGAGATGGTTCTACACCTTCATTTGAGTCCAGTTGTGTTTGATTACACTGATTGGACTTGATTAGGAAAGCCACACACCTGCCTATATAAGACCTTACCACAGTGCATGTCAGAGCAAATGAGAATCATGAGGTCAAATGAACTGCCTGAAGAGCTCAGAGACAGAATTGTGGCAAGGCACAGATCTGGCCAAGGTTAGAAAAAAATTTCTGCTGCACTTAAGGTTCCTAAGAGCACAGTGGCCTCCATAATCCTTAAATGGAAGACGTTTGGGACGACCAGAACCCTTCCTAGAGCTGGCTGTCCGGCCTAACTGAGCTATCAGGGGAGAAGAGTCTTGGTGAGAGGTAAAGAAGAACCCAAAAATCACTGTGGCTGAGCTCCAGAGATGTAGTCGGGAGATGGGAGAAAGTTGTAGAAAGTCAACCATCACTGCAGGCCTCCACCAGTTGGGGATCTATGGCAGAGTGGCCCGACGGAAGCCTCTCCTCAGTGCAAGACACATGAAAGCCCGCATAGAGTTTGCTAAAAAAACACCTGAAGGACTCCAAAATGGTGAGAAATAAGATTCTCTGGTCTGATGAGACCAAGATAGAACTTTTTGCCCTTAATTCTAAGCTGTATGTGTGGAGAAAACCAGGCACTGCTCATCACCTGTCCAATACAGTCCCAACAGTGAAGTATGGTGGTGGACAGGACGACTAGTTGCAATCGAAAGATGAATGCAGCCAAGTACAGGGATATCCTGGACGAAAACCTTCTTCAGAGTGCTCAGGACCTCAGACTGGGCCAAAGGTTTACCATCCAACAAGACAATGACCCTAAGCGCACAGCTTAAATAACGAAGGAGTGGCTTCACAACAACTCTGTGACTGTTCTTGAATGGCCCAGCCACAGCCCTGACTTAAACCCAATTGAGCATCTCTGGAGAGACCTAAAAATGGCTGTCCACCAACGTTTACCATCCAACCTGACAGAACTGGAGAGGATCTGCAAGGAGGAATGGCAGAGGATCCCCAAATCCGGGTGTGAAAAACTTGTTGCATCTTTCCCAAAAAGACTCATGGCTGTATTAGATCAAAAGGGTGCTTCTACTAAATACTGAGCAAAGGGTCTGAATACTTAGGACCATGTGATATTTCAGTTTTTCCTTTTTAATAAATCTGTAAAAATGTCAACAATTCTGTGCTTCTCTGTCAATATGGGGTTGCTGTGTGTACATTAATGAGGGGAAAAAAAATGAACTTAAATGATTTTAGCAAATGGCTGCAATATAATAAAGAGTGAAAAATTTAAGGGGGTCTGAATACTTTCTGTCCCCACTGTATATACCATACCTGGCTGATGCTCCTGGAAGTTGCAAATCAACTATATAGACATCCCTACTCCACTGATCTCCACTTGATTCCTCTGGTGCTGAGCGGCCAGCCTGATGCATTGTGAACACAGGAAGTTGGCTATTCGGGCACCATTGAAAGAATGTTCTGCGTTTTCTGAATTACATAGTCGGCTTGAAAAAATACACAAGTCCATCCAGTTCAACCAATATAAAAAAAAAAAAAAAAAATCATTCAGTCCTTTATACACAATCCCACAGTTGATCTAGAGGAAGGCGAAAAACTCCAGCAAAGCATGATTCAATTTGCTACAGCAGGGGAAAAAATGATTTCCTGATCCCCCGAGAGGCAATCGGATATTCCCTGGATCAACTTTACCTATAAATGGTAGTACCAGTTATATTATGTTCCTTTTAAGAAAGAATCCAGTTTTTTTTTAAAGCAATCTACTGAGCTGGCCAGAACCACCTCTGGAGATAGTCTAGTCCACATTTTCACAGCTCTTACTGTGAAGAAACCTTTCCGTATTTGGAGATGAAATCTCTTTTCCTCTAGAACAGGGGGGTCTCCAAACTTTCTAAACAAAGGGCCAGTTTACTGCCTTTTAGAATTTAGGGGGCCGGACTGTGGCCCATGGGAGTAGAAAATGGTATCAGTGAAAAGAATAGTGCCCCATCAATGGTGTCAGTAAGAAGAACAGTGGAATAATACCTCATCGTTGGTGTCAATGTGAGGAATAGTTCCTCATCATTGGTTTCAGTGGGCGTACAGTACCTCAGTGGGGAATAGTACCCAAAGGGCAAGATAAAGGCAAGCAAAGGGCTGCATCTGGCCCGCGGACTACAGTTTGTAGACCACTGCTGTAGAAGTAAAGAGTGCCTCCTTGTCCTCTGTGATGACTTTAACGTGAAAAACTCAACACCAAGTTCACAATATGGACCACTTATGTATTTATACATGTTGATCATATCCCCCCTTAATCTCCTCTTCTCAAGAGAGAATAAATTCAGTTCCTCTAATCTTTCCTCATAGCTGAGCTCCTCCATGCCTCTTATCAGTTTGGTTTCCCTTCTCTTCACTTTCTCCAGTTCCCCGATATCCTTTTTGTGAATTGGTGCCCAAAACTAAACTGAATATTCCAGATGAGGTCTTACTAATGATTTGTATAGGGGCAAAATGATATCTCCCTCTGCAGTCCATACCTCTCTTAATACAAGAAAGGATTTTGCTTACTTTGGAAACCGCAGCGTTAACACAGCTCAGTTTTGGCCACCAGTTCACAAAAATTTATTGGAGAACTGGAGTAAGTGTAGAGGCTCAAAAGGTCCTGAAAAAAGACCATATATGTGAAAGACCACCGGAGGGCACAACAAAGGGAGATCTTGCGTCCACGTGGCCAGATCCACACTTGCCTGCATTCACTTGTCAATTTTATAAATCTCCAATAAAGGCAAGATCTCCCTTTGTGGCGCCTTCCAGTAGTCTTTCACATATATGGTCTTTTTTCCATGATCTTTTGTTCCTCCTGTGGCCGCCATCATGCCATTTTCTTGCTGTTATGTCTCATGGGCATAAGCATCCTAACATAGGAGCAATTGGTTCTCTTTGAAATAAGTTTAAAAAAAAAAAAAAAGTTATTTTTCAGGATAGTCCTTATGCTGAATCCTGAAAAGCTGCGTATTTGGCGAAACATGTTGTGAATGTAACATCACTGTAGCATATAAAAGGGTATCTCAACCAGTTTCTGGCAAAAAGGACCATGCTATGGTTATGTGTTTTTAACTGTGATTTTAATGGATTTTTGAATAAAAGTTGTTGGTAATTTTTACTAAATATGTGTATGCCATTGTGTTTTTCTAGCACCTCAAAAGTCAGTATTACTTTACATGGGTTTTTCCAGAATCATACTTACTTAGGTGAATGCAGCATCGATCAGATGCTGCATCTGTCGCCCGCTTGCTCAAAGACTGCCGATCGCTCTGTTCTCAGGGCTCCCTGAAGAGAGAGCTGGTGACTGTCGGTCATCGCTGTCTGCTCTG